>NC_033626.1:12288665-12458511 GCF_001540865.1 Ananas comosus | reverse complement strand
GGGGGGGGTGGGGTAGAGGAAAGAAAAATGAAATTTGGCATCAGAATTTCCGCAATAAAAAGGACATGGTGCCTCAATCTCCATGTTGCTTCCCCTCATGTCATTAAATCCTCAGACATTGCCGAAGGTATGCAGTGTGTCGTAAGAATGTCCTGCGTTGCAGCCTTCGCAGTCTTTGTCTCGAGTACTACAATCTGTAAAGGAAACAAAAGGAACATGCTTTAGCTCTCCATTATAGCACAATATTTTGCAATGACAGAAGGTATCAGACAACAATATTAAAAGGGAAGGAAAATGAATAGGAAGACAAATTCGAAATGCACAATACTAGAGAAAAGCAAAAATGAATGTCACTTATGACTCATTTCCTTCTGAAAAACCTCTCAATTGTTGGCATCGTAAATTAAACAACTATCAATAGTTGTTAAACTATGAATTTGCAATTCCAGTGTTTGTTAAACAATAAACATCAGCCATATGCCGTACCGTACAAATTGCGCCGCTCAACAGCAGGGTTTGTATTCTTCTTTCAAGTTAAGCAACATAAATCAAAGCCCCGACAGAAAATTTACAACAAGGTGCAGTAGAAGAGATGGGATATTCATGCTATATCTAGGGTATTAACCCCGTATGGTTTAGCTCATTTTCACTTTGCCATCCTGTGATTCAAAAAGTTGCACGTAACAACCCGATGGTTATATCTTTATTTTTATTAAAGAAATCTATTATCAAATTGGGTATTAAAAAAAATCTATTATCACATTGGTTAGCAAGGTGAAATATTTTGATAACCACAGAGAAGTTAAGTGCAACTTTTTTGAGCCATGGTTGCAAAGTGAATGAGCTGAACCACATGATAGCTAAGTGCGACTTTTTGAATCACATACAAAGTGAAAACGACATAAACCACACGGGGCACCACAGAGGGGCAAATTAAAGTTTACCCCTTTTTTAATTCAAAATACAGCACTGCAAAAGGGTAAAAAGGACACAGCACTGCACTGAACTTCATTTTAACTCTTGCATGCATATAGAGAGGGAGAGAGGGAGGGAGGGGGAGACCTGTTGGTATTCCAAATCAAACTGCAAAAACTCCTCCTGGCAATTCTCTACCATGGCCGCCAAGCTTTTCAGATTTTTAACTGGTTGACCATTGAAAGCAAGTACCTGAGTGTTGACAATATCTTCATAACCAATATTAATATCTGCTACAAGAACCTGAAGAGTATAAGAAAACACCACGTGTTAAATTTGAACAGTGGAAGGAGCAATTAGCAAGAAAATGGTTAACTTGATCAGAAAGGCCGGACATGAGCTGAACATCTCATTTGTCAAAACAATGACATGGAAAGAGAAAGAAACCTGGGAAACCACCACCAGCTGTTCATCAGGTGATTGTGACATTGCATGCAGATGCTTGTCCAACAACTTGACAGGTGCATCGTACTCGTAATCCTTGCCATACTGAAATAAAAAGAAGGTTAAGTATTTTATATAGTAGGTGCAAGAATCAAACCGGTATGAGACGAAGGATCCAGAATAGTCTGAAGCAAAATATCCTAATACAAACATATCAATTCTTCGGACAAAAAAAATGTCCATTCTCTAACGAACAAAGAATGAAATAATCGCCATATCAAATTATAATAGAGTAAAAAAATAAGAAAATGAAAAATAAGGAAATGCTGAAAAGATATCTAGTTGATTGGTGTGGAGTAAGATTGCTGCTTATGTCAGTTAACCTTCTATCCCAACACAATAAAAAACTTCTTACAAGACTCAAAATTCAATGGACTACACTAAGTAAGCTTAATCATTCTATTCGAAATTGTGGAGCAGTCAGCATGCTGAAACATTCATCTTAGATCCATTTAAATGGTGATGAGATCAATTCCTTAATATGTTTTAGCATGACTAAATAGTGGATTCATTTGGCCCTAAAAATCAACTCAATCGAGAAAACTGAAAAATAGAAGTTTACGTGTGAACATATAGCATATCTAAATTGATTATGCAAGGACCACCTCCCAGTTGACATAAAATGGCTAGACTAGACATACGACTGCAGACGTCCAACCAATTTTATCATTACGCATATCCTATTATAAGAAGAAATCAAAGGAAGGTATTCACCTCTGAACGAAGATAAGGAACAGAGACGGTTGTAAAGACGAAGCCAGCAATAATATAATATGATGGAGGCTTCCCCTTAATGTGAGCAGGAATAAGCCTTTTGTGAGTCGCAAGCTTTATGTTGAATTGATGAACTTTTGAATTACGTAAAACTTTAACCACAGCCTTCTCGCCAGTATACTTCTGAGAAACAAGATAACTAAACCCAATGCGCTCACCATGTCTGAAAGGAACTAAAGGCCACAACAAAATCATGTACATAAATTCTTGTGTAAGGCAATCATTTACAATATGAAATAGGATCAAAACATCATACTCAAGTGCTCATTCTATAACAAGAAAATTTCAATATGACTTTTACCCGGGAAACTTAATCAGCGTATATATGAACATATATAAACACATAATATACACCATAAGAAGATTTAAAGAATCTCCATGACAAGAATCCATGTACGGAAAATTCAAAAAGCACTATACCAAAATACTGAAGGGTTCTAACTTCTAAATGTAGTATTCAGCTATGAAACAATTTAGCAAAGCTTAGAAACACAGAAAATTGCAAGATATGGATGTTTAAACTAGTGGTTTGCGATTGCAGTAGGTTGCTCAGCAGAGAAATAACACATGCACTAAGAAATGAACTGTGCCATGCAATCTTTTTAGGAAAAGTCATCTGCATGTTATGAGATGTGTGTCAATCATAAAAGATATTTCTGACTGACCTGTTCCATCGTTAGCAATATGAACACCATCAAAGCTCAGAATAATATCAGATGGCTGCAAACACTGCGACTCTGGTGCAGTAGGCTCTACTCTCCTCACACGCACACCCTTCTGGTCTGACTTCATTCCCATGGCTTTGCGGAGATCAGGATTTTCCATTTTCTGCCATTCGACGCCAAGTATAGGGAACCCTGTGTAAAAAATTATTTAATAAAAGATGATAATAGTTAGCAGATCAGCACATTTGGTAGTCCGAGAAACAAAATAGGACATGACATTCTCATAACACATGTGGATGCAACAATAATATTGACCAGAGCAAATGTCAGAAAACAAATATATTATTGAAGTTGGAGCAATAGATTGCTCACGAAATAAAAGCTTAAACTTGTGCCCCCGGGCCACTTTACACATCATATGTAAGCTGGACATAAACGGACGCCATTTAAAATATAAACCAGCGATTTCCAGCATCTGCACATATAACTCAGATGAATAACTACAATTTACTGTATATCGAGAACTAAAGATAAAAGGAGGGGAAAAAAAAAAGGATACAAAACAGCTCCAACAAAAAACAAAAGGCCCAGAGTAACTAATAATGGAAAGAAAATATCTGCTAAATATTTTCAAATTCTGAAACAACACTTGCCTGTATATTCTCCTGACTTCTCATAGTCTTGAATGAAGTGCATGATAACAGGAGTAGGTATGACATAGCCAATATTCTCTGCATCTTCATGTTTAAGAGACTGAAATGCTATGCCAACACATTTGCCTTTGTCATTAAAAGCAGGACCGCCTGAATTTCCTGAATTTATAGCTGCATCAATCTGTTAAAACCAGGATGGAGGTAAATAACAAAACTTAATTGCACTGGAACAACGCATTGTGCTATCATTAAGGATTAGAAATAAGCTGAAAAATAAATTCCAACCTGCAAGCCTAAAAGTTCTGTGGAGCCATGGACATAAGATAGTATCTCTATTCTTGAAACAACACCACTTGTTACAGAGATTGTGTCTCCTCCAATAGGATAGCCAACAACAGTAACAGCATCCTGGAGGGCAGGCAATGATCCAAACTCCACTGGAGGAACGCCTTCCCAGAATTCATCATCACTGACGGTCAACATTGCTGAAGCATGGAAATTTGTCAATCCACTACAATATGGATAAGATCTTCTGAGAATAGATCATAGACAAGTTGATTTATTTGATGTTTGAATGTTTCTACCAAAATGTCATCTAGCCTGAATGAAGAGACAAGAATTTTTGTTCAGGATGCAATTTTATTCATTTTTTACAGTCTCAACATGCACAAAGTTGCCACTTAATTGTATAACTAAAGACTTAGAAACTGTCAGTGTAAAAAAAAGAGAATAAAATTCAGATTTAAGCACCAAATACAAGATGACAGTGCTTTAACAACAATGAGATTGCAAGGACTAACTTATGAGATTGCAATCTCTAGGCTACAAGCACACAGACACCAGACGAGACACAACTCGGAACTGGACATGCAATCGACATACTATCGGTATGAAATGGATGTGCAGGATATTGCAGGACATGCGATGGACAAATACTGACCAAATGAATGATAGTGGATGCACTTGCCATGTTTCCTAGGCTAATGTTAATGAAAGAAACTTGTCTAAATATCCCTCTTTCTACTTGGAAAGCAGAAACAAAAAAATAATACTTTTGCATGGTTTAGTACATTATGAGTGAATTATAGTCATACACATAAAGAAGTCGCATGGTTCACTTCAACAGCGATAATAAAAAAAAAATACACTAACCTAGTACCCAAAATGTCATTTCTTGCTCACTAGGATGTATGGTGCAAGCCAAGTGAAATTCCTTTCCAAGCAAATTGTGACAAAATTCGTATTTTCCAACACACCATGAATGAAAACCTTAAGGCCAGCTAAATGCTCATCTTTAAATAGTTAATTTTAATAGTTTTCTACTGATGCAAACCTTAGATGTAAGGTTTCTTCATTAGCTGTTACAGTGGGAAAACAGGGCCAGCCCACATCGGTGCCCTACTGTTCCTCTAATTAGTTCCGCTATTCGAACAAGGGCCTTCCCTGGTTTTATTGTCCAAAAAAAAAGAAAAAAATCACATCATGGCTTCTTAATCCTACAGCCAATAATGTATATTCTCCACAAACTAGGCATTGTTCTACATATTCATTGGACCAGACACTCTGAGACTTCACTAACATAAAAAACACTCCTTTCTCTTAAAGTCTTTGTGAAAAACACCAATTAAACCATTCTTCTTCCCCTAGCTTCCAAGGCATTTCAGTAAGCAAGTTCTAATAATAGAGTAAAACCTCATATGCAATTTCCAACAAATATCGCCTTATCTCTTTGTTCACTACACAATTAAGAAACCCTGAATATAAAGAGCAAATTTTGATATAAGAAAATGTGAAATTACTTATCCAATCTTACCAATATCGCACTCTGTCCCAATGGCTAACACGGTCGCCACATACTTGGTATCAGACCCACGCTTCTTCAGCTTAACCTGCGTGTAGTGCTCCACCGAATGGGCATTCGTCAGCACCCGCCGCCCCGAGATAATGAAGCCGCTGCTACTTGAGCTATACTGCCGCTTCCGCTGCCACGGCAGCGAGAAATTAGGCTCGGTGTGCACGCAGAACACCTTGACGACGGCGTCCATGGAGGGCATCACCTTCACCACCTGGTCCCACCTTGGCGGCGGCGGTGGCTCCACGCCGACGATCGGCAGGACCTCCCCGTTGGCGGCGACGACCTGCGAGCCCCTACGGTGGGGGGACGAGGGACCCTTGTCGCCCACGTCGTCGTCGCCGCCGCCGACGGCGGCTGCGGAGCGGCCCTGGCGCCGCGTCTTCCGGGGCCGGCCGCGCCCCTTGAGGGGCCGCGGCGAGGAGAGCTCGGAGGCGGCCTCGCCGTCGTCGAGGGCGGAGGGCGACGGCGCGGCGCCGGAGCCAGGCTTCTGGAGGTCCATGGTCTCCGCCACGGGGGGCTTCGGCTTGCGGCCGCGCTTCCTCTTCGATGGATCCATTTTAGGGTTAGGGTTACGGTAAGGGTGAGGGTTTTGGGGCAAAGAGCCCTAGAACTGGAGGGGAAGCAAAAGGAAACGTAGAAGAGGAGGGGCGACGTTGTAATGGGTTTGGTTTATTATTATATTAACAAAGAGATTATTATATTAACAAAGAGAAAAGCGATGGGAGGGATTAAAAAAAAAAAAAGAAAAAAAGAGTTTGTAATTAGGCGAGGAGGGACCAGAAAGGACGATCAGATTGAATCAGGACCGCACGATGGGTCGCATCAGCAACCGACCTTTGTAATTACGGGATTTGAATTTAATTTCGAAAAAGTCAATCGATTATTTTTGAATTTTCCTAAAATGCCCCTCTAAAAAGGAGAACTTTTTGACGGGCCGGTTCTCTTATTGGGCCTGGGCTATTTTTAATTGGGCCGTTAATTTACTTAAAATAAGAGCTAGATCAACGGTCGAGATCGCATACAGGGACCCATATTCTCGGGCAGTGCCAAACTACATAATTACCCCTCAAAGATTCTTTATTACGCCTCACGTTTACGTTCTAACACCGTCATTCTTGAAATCTCCAAGGCTATGATGGTAACTTCAGAGTGTTTTCGTGGCTCGACTTTTTTTGTATCCACAAGTGGGGAAACGCAAGTCGGAGAGGGAGTGAGAGGGACGAAAAAGAAGAAGAAAAAAAAGTAGAGGGGAGGAAAAGAGAAACAGGAGTACTCGGAAAACCCTAATTATTTTTCTCTTTTCTCCCCTCTTCGGATCCCTATTGTGGAGTCCCTTCTCCAAGAAGAAAAGTTTGTGATTCGCCTTCGTCTTCTCGATTCTGTAAGGAGAATTTCTCCTCGGAAAAGAAGCGATTAGGGTTTCCGCAACGAATTCAATATGGTTAGCACTTGGGATTAGAATCCTTCTACTGTTTGTGATCTTCTGTTTTTTGAGATAATTTGATGTTATTGTTTGTGTCTACAAGATAGGTTTAAAGACGCTCTTCCTTTAACCGCTAATTTAGAGGAAGGAGTTGTGTAGATCCTTGGAGGTTCTCAAGTGGAATGTGATGCTTATTTTCATAGAATTATATGATGATGTTTAGCTAATTTGATCCGACCTTTCCTGGTCGTAAATGGTGAAAAAGAATTTAGCATATATTATGCTTCTTGATCTGCTGTTGTAGTTTTTTTTTTTTTTTTAATGATTTTGATTTAGGTTTGGGTTCTCCATGGAGAAATAATTTTCTATAAAGATTTTGAATGTTTTGTTGCCTGTTGAACAATTGGTGACGCTAATGTACTGTTTATCCGCTAAATTCTGCTTGTGAAGGAAAATGGATATTTTTGGCCCTATGAAGAATAGAAGCTCTTGTTATCTAACAATAGATATTGTTCTATAATTCAATTTTGGTTTAATGGATAAGATGGAGTAAATTCAATGACGTCGACAGTGAAATCGTTCTAATTTGATAGCTAGAAAACTGAAGAATTCTATAACTATTAGGTTGAGTTCTTTGACTAAAATCTCTCTTCTTTATTGTTTCTAAGTGCGTCATTTCATTTATTTGAATTTGCATTTGCTATTAATTTCTATTTTTTTTCTTATTGTATTTATGTGTGTTGACAGCACAAATTGGGTAGAGGAAACAGGGATAAAGTCCAGCAGTTCATAGCAATCAGTGGTACCAGGTGTGCTTCTTAGTATGCTGTTTATTTTGTTTATTTACTAGCTTTTTATTCCTTTTCTTCATCTTAGAGATTGGGCTTTCTAAGTGCCTATATGGTGAGAAATTGGACATTTTCGCTTGCATGATATTATATTTATCATAATAAAACATTATTAGAGATTTAACATAAAAATAGCGCATTCATAGTTACATTCTTGATTTTTCTTTTGCTTTACTAATGAGGCCAAAAAAAAAGAATTGTAGGAAATGAGTGGTTTTTGTTGATATACATGAAATTGAAGCATAAGATGCAAAATCTATTTGTTTCATGCATAGTACTACTCAGAGGTATATGGTATATTTACACATCCTAGAATTTTGAAAATTCTCTCTTCATTGACACTTGCTCGCAAATACATACTAACCTTCATTTAGCATACTGCTTTTTGATTTCACGTTAAAGACTTTATTATCTAGCTACTTGTCTATTGTTTATTTTGGGGTTAATTTTCTTTTCTGCCCCTAGGTTGCTTTCAGATTCTGATGAAAAATTTTCTTTCAGGTCTATTATTCTGTAACTTTCTGTGATAAACATTTATTGTTATCATTAATTTTGTAATCTGTACAGTGAGAAGGTCGCTGTTCAGTTACTTAAAGCTTGTGATTGGCAACTAGAGAGGGCTTTTGATGCGTTCTTTAGCCAACCGCAGATTCGAGCAGTGACGGATTCTAGACGTCTTGAAGAGCTTTATAATAGATATAAAGGTAATAAATGTTTTCTTTGCTTTGGCCATGGCCAAATGTTGGATAATGTTCAATGGCATATTGTTGGTTTTTTATGTTTGTTATCGTTGAAGAACTTGGATTTTAGACAGAAGGCTAGGAATATTGCTCCAATGTAACTACTCATCAGTTGGTAGTCATGTTGCTAGTTTAAAACGGATTATATGAAAGGTGAAAAGTTGAGTATTTACTTAAAATTTTGATACTAATCAGTGTCTCAAAGTTAGTTGTATTTGCATCACAACATGTCAAAACCATGACTTGTTTAAGTCGGAGGCACTGCAAATACAATTGGGCTATTGCTTTGTGTTTTCCTAGCGTATAAATTGTTTTAATATGTATCATATTTTATAAAAATATGAAATTTTAATTTTTCAATTTTTTTTCAACCCTGTTTGCCAATATATGGTATCCTAATATTGAGGGTTTGTTGTATTGCTTTATCCATGTGGTATTGTATTGATCTCGGATATCCGTCTGTGCAACATTGTACTTTCATTTATCAATTTGTTATTTATTCATGTTTCATTCATTCCCATCTCTAGCATGCTTCGCAGTTTGGAACTTTCCATATCAATGAAATTCTCGTTCTTTTTCTCTAGACCCTTATGTTGACATGATTACGGTGGATGGCATATCTCTTCTCTGCGAAGATTTGCAGGTATATAATGAGAACATTGAATCTGTAATGTAATTTGTACATCTTCTGAACATGTATTACCTTTATTTTTGTGCCAAAATTATTTTGGATCTCCATATTTGTGGCTTTTCTTTTTTGTAGATGTGATATCATGTTGTGTTATCTTATCATGATTAGTTAATTCCAGACATACTTATTATCATAGATGACACATTCTGATACGATTTGCTGTTTTTTCCCCTCTATTTTAAGAGTACTAGATTGGACTACCTTAGGGCCAAATTCCACTGTTAGTTATTATTTAAGATCATTGGCTTATTTCCCCTATTAATCTTCTTACCATGGTCTTCATGTTTTCCTGTTGGTTTTCTTCCTAGTTTTCTGCTATTTAACTGCTATATTCTCTCTTATAGCTCATTGGCTCTGTTACACAATTTTGCAGTTCATTCCGTTTACATTACTCTTTATTCTTGCCAGAATTCTGCTAATTTACTTGACCCTATTCGATAGAAGTTTCTGTTTCCTGACTTGGAAGCATTTTTTTTGTTTTCTCTTCTTTTGCTGTTCTGACTTGCTCTTTTTGGTATACTCTGGCAGGTGGATCCACAAGATATCGTTATGGTGCGTGCTTTCATAACACCATCTGCATCCATTCCGTTCAGTATCATATCCTTACAGAACTATTACAAGCTGATTGAAATGAAATTGCTTTGATTTGTTCTCTCAAGTTCCAATAATCATTTAGCAGATTTGTTATCTGCTAAAGTAGTCTGCTTTCTTCTTAATGTAGCTATTTGTCAACATTTTAGTTCTTCTCATGAGTAACTTATCAGTGCTTGCTTTCATATTAGTTGGTGTATGCTAACCCTGGTTGATCTAAACTATTGACACTGCTAGTCAAGCAACATAGCAATTTAACATCTGGTGTGACTCTGACTAGGACCTTCCTAACCAACCATATGCTTATGCTTTTATGGCCAAAACCTGCTCTGAACTTGAGAGGTGCATTAGGGCTATCAGCTACTGTAAGTAGGCTCACATTGGTAGCATGGATTGCCTTTTCTTATCAGGGATCACTGTTATTACTTGTATATATCTCTAACCGATTCTTGGTTATTAATATGCCTGATGCTGGATCGATCGCAATGGTGCACTTTGCAAATTTGCAAAGAAGAATTTCTTTAGTTTTTACCCTCTATTAGTGCAGTGATAAATTGGTTTCTATTTTCATGAACAGTTGGTTATATCTTGGCATATGAAAGCAGCTATAATGTGTGAATTCTCACGACAAGAGTTTATTGGTGGGCTTCAATCACTTGGGTGAGAGTTGGGCCTTCTGTTGTAGAATTCTTTTCATATTAATGGACCAGCAAACTATTATTTTATTTGAAAATCAACATTTGTACTAAATCACACAGCATTTCCATTCAGGATAGATTCAATTGAGAAGTTCCGTGAAAAATTGCCAGCTTTGCGTGCTGAGCTGAAAGATGAACGTAAGTGCTTTACAATTCTTTACAAGCAATGCAACATTTTGTTTGTTTAACTGAGTGATATTGCTGCAAGTGATTTTAAGAATTTAAATTATAACCATTTATTAGTTGCACACTCTTTTTAGCATTCCATTGAATTATAAATATGAAATTCTTAACCTTTCTCCAAAAAGTGCTTATGTAATTCTGCAATGTGCAGAAAAATTTCATGAGATTTACAACTTCGCATTCAGTTGGGCCAAGGAAAAGGTATGGCCTTATGAGAAGCCCTTTATTGGTGCTAACTTTTATTCTTAGCAGAATTCAAGCTTAAAAAAAAAAAAATGAAGGGGCATCAAAGTGTTGGTGTCTCACAGTTAAGTTCACGCTTTAGGGGCTATATTTTTTTTATCAGTTTCTAGACTATATGTGGTCATTACAAGTTCTTTCTAGTGTCTTCCCCCTCTTGAATTTACACTTTTCATTTTGGCCTGATGTTCACCTATCTTGAACCATCCAAACCAATAGTTGGCGCCAATAATGTACTGATATTGGGTGGAGTTTGGATGAATTCCATTCTTATTAAATTTTGTTCATAAAACTCTGGAATCTTTAGCTCTTAGTGAATTTGTTGATTTTTCTATTGAAGGGTCAAAAGTCTCTGCAATTGGATACCGCTATTGGCATGTGGCAGTTGCTGTTTGCAGAAAAGCATTGGCCTTTTGTTGATTATTGGTGCCAATTTTTACAGGTAGTGCTCACGAGAGAAGCTTGCACTATACGCTCTATCCATTTACATGATGTTTGATTGAACATGCAATTTTTGCTGCTACTGCTGATGTTCGTCATTATATTTACGAATGTTACAGGCCAAGCATAACAAAGCAATCTCCAGGGACACTTGGTCTCAGTTACTGGAATTTGTCAAGGTACCATTGGAGTACCTTTTTTTTTTTTTGTCCATGAACGTAATTTTCCCTTATGTGCTAGAACGTAATTTTCCCTTTTACCCTAATGATGTGGTGTCTACTGGCTAGTGCGTCATTTCTGCTTGGTTATTTCTCCATGACCATTTTTTTTCCTTGATTATCTGTTGGTTCAACTTGGGATTTTAAATGTTCTTAGTTTCTAGTCCATATTGATTTTATACGGTAAAAGGGTTTCTTTTTCATGTGTTCTAAAATGTCACTAAACTTTGTTTACTTATACATTTTTGTGTCAGATTGCATTGCAGTACCCTTTTCTCATCTTCTGCACAAGCACTCGCCCAGTGTGATTAAATATTAATAATTAGTTTATTTGTCACCTAGAGATTTACCTAAATTATTATCGACTTCATTTTTTCTCTTTGTAGTGGGCTTTTTTTTCATGGAAAATAATTAAGTTATTTCTGTGTCCTAGAGATTTACCTAAATTATCGGTAACTTCCGTTTCTTTTTTCTTTCTTTTTTCTAGTGGACTTTTTTTCATGGAAGCTTTTGTTGCTCTTGTTGCAGACAATGGATCCTCAACTGTCCAATTATGAGGAGGACAGTGCATGGCCTTATTTAATTGATGAATTCGTGGAATACTTGACTGAGAATGGAATAGTCCCCTCCAGAAAGTGAACTCACTTTGGGCCATTGGCTTTCGGTTATCTGTGACAGTAGACCGCCGGGAAAAAAAAAAAAAAAGAAAAAGAGAAGGAAAACTTTCAATTTCTCTGCAATTTTTGTTATTGATTGTTGATCTCATTTACGTTCTCAGACGACCAAAAATTTAGTCTGACAGTTAAGGCACATTATTGGAAAAAACTCTTACTCATTTCTTTTGTTTTACTTTGCCGTATATGGATTTTTTGATGTTTTATTTTTTTTTTTTGATGTGCTTTTTTAGTTGGTCTATTCGAACGTTATCTGCACACTTCCATCTCAAGGGTTGATGTGTTGCCAAAGCATGGAATGATTTGAAAGATTGATCATCTAGCTTATATTATTTTTTTCGTATAAAAAAATAATACTCACGTCATGCCAGGTAATAGGCAAAAAAAAAAAAAAAAAAAACAGAATTAACCATTTCCTTGAACTTCTTACTTTGAGTTCCTCTTTCGTCCGTCAAAATATTTGTGAAAGCTGTCAGCTAGTCAATGCTTGAAATATATCCTTAAAATGATAATTAGTTGAAGTAAACTGAAACTACCAACTTTAGTAGCATCGGTGGCTTCGTCAAAAGAATATTTTGACAAACAATATTGACGGAAATACATGAAGTCTTTTAAGTGAATGCCGGAAGAGGAGAAGGCCATATCCGTAACTGCCAATTCAATACAAGTAATTTGAAACTGGAATTGGTTTCAAGGAAACTACCACAATTAACATGGGTATATGTATTGTCTTCGAAAGAATAGGTAGGCAAATAGGTAGGCAAAATGATCGAGGAAATACATGTAGAATTCTGCTACCTCTTTCACCATCAAAGATATTTTGACCGCGAGACTTCGCTGCTCAAATTGTCAACAGCTGGAGTTAACTCTTTTCGATGTTTTAACTCATGGAAGGTACATTGCAACAGGGTGATGCACAAGGATGCCGCAATAGTAATAGAACGAAAGAGAGAACCCAGATGGATACTAATAATACCAACATTTACTTCATCTGATTTTCTTTCTCATCAGTGACCTTTCTTGACCGAAAGGGTGATCGCGGAGGAACCACACTTCTGTTCTCCTTATTGGTGCTCACCGATTCATCGTGCTTAGCAGCATTTCGATCTGCTAGAGGATTGTTGTTATCCAAGGGAGCTGAATCCATTGCTCGTGGTAGTCTAAGCGGGATATCATCCCTAATCCTTGGAGCTTCATTGTTTTCTGGCAAGGCGGGAGGAGGAGGTTCTGCCGGAACAAGCTGAATTGTCGACTTGCGCCAGTTTTTCCTCTGCTTTGGTTTTGTTCCTTTCTCTTTGACCTGAAGTAAAAATCACTTAGTTTTTCATAGATGATCAATGATGCTGACAACTAACTGTATGAGCTGAAGTACGCTGGGAGACTCTTAACTAGTGTCAGAATTGACACGAAAGCAAAAGCATGAAAAAAGAAAATAGTCCAGAATAACTTGTCATATTATAATGCGATCAGATCGTATAAAGTTCTTCAGTCAAAGAAATGCATACCACAGTGTTTCCAATATCAGATAAGGGTCTTCTTGGTTTTCCATCTAGATTTTCTTTGATCTGATTCTCTGTGAGTGCTCTTTGCAGCAGCATCGCTCCATGAGATACCATTTCCATTGTCTTCTCGTCATCTACATGATCTGAGGACGAATAACTCTCACCAGATTCAGCAGCATCTATGCAAGATAATCCGTCCATCTCTTCCTTGATAAATTCACCTTCTCTATTGGCACACTTTGATGATACACAACCGCAATAGCCGCCACAAATACTACCTGCAGCCCGACACTCGCATTTCCGAGTCTTGCACGAAGAGACTTTCGAGCAAGAGCAACACAGGCCGGGGCCATTCTTTTCAATCTCTGGTCTTCCTTCTTCACTTGGCATTTCCGGTTTTATATTTACCTCACCAGAAATATCATCCGACTTGGGTTTTAGTAGGGCAGCTGCTTTAGATCGCTTGGTAGCAATCTTTTTACTCGATTCCACCCAATCTGAATCTGACCCATCTTCTGCATCCTGTTCACCCTCCTCTGAATGCTCAGATTCTGATATGTCCATGTCGTCCAAGAAGGCGAAGTTACTATGCCTGCCTTGCATAAAAAATTGGGAGGTTCGAGGAGCCTACGGCAATTGGTTTAAATGTTAATACATGTAAAAAAAAAGAGCATTTTACAATTCATATGTACTATGCTGCTAATTGATCCAGAGGGCCAATTAATCTTCTCTGCTAAGAAGCTGTTAGAAAATATAAATTATATTGCCCAAATAAAAGGCATTCTAGCATCTAATAATAAACTGGCAATAAATTATATTGCCCAAATACCTTTCGCAGAGCATAGGATCGCCCATCTTCTTCAGAGTTTAATGTTCCATTACCAATGGTTTCATCTGAGTTCTTCACAGTCGTCTTACCAGAAAATTCCTATGTTGACAATCATTTTAATCAGCTTCCCTGAATAACTAGGTAATAAACAGATCATGGCCAAAGATTTTGAAAAACAGAACTACCAGAAATGCTGAACAAGTTTATAAAGAGTCGACCAAATAAAAAAGAAAGAAAGAAAGATATATCAGTTACTGTAAGAACACTGCATGAATTCCATTTTAAAATTTAGAAGGAAAATACATTGAGGACAATAACACTACAATTATGTCAGGGAGGACAAACAGGTAGCTTGCACAGGGGACACCCTCCGATAGGTCATCCTCATCCTACTTGAACCCGACATCCAACTGGGCAAAGATTTATATCAGTCAAATTATCCTGTTGGCTAGTTAGGGCATGTTTAGATGTCAGAACGAGAGGATTTTCTTTTATGCTTGCAACCTACGAGGCTCAATCTTGGTCCACCTACTGGATAATGCATTCACCTTGAAGGTGATTCATCATATTGTGCAGAAAATAGTTCTAAGGATGCATACGCTATATTGTCACATGATTTCATACTCCCCTTCAACCAATTGCCATGCGCACCTTGACTATCAAACGAGATAAACCAATCAAATTAATTATGAATTCAAATAGGCCCTAAAAAATCATGGCTTATTAGGTCAGTATCCTACACTCGCCTGTCCCTTCTCTCCCGTCTTTACCTTTCCTACACTCAGCTCAGCTTTGTTTGAATTTGCCATGTCCACCACTACTATTTAGTCTTTAGTCTCCATCCTCTCAAGTCGAGAAGAATGCTAGTCCAAAACAGCATTTCTCAAATACTAACAATTCTTGTCATGGTAAAAGTATGAATTAAACAAAGTGAAGCCAGTACCTCAAAGTATTCAGTAAGTAGAAAATAATTCCAGTAGCATGTAACAAGGAGATGTCATCATGCTAGAGAGATCCCATGAAACTAGTCCAGTCAAAGATAACATACAAGTTACAGTCCAACAGATAGGATCCAATCCCCTTTTAGGAGAAAAAAGACATTCTATTGGCAACACTAGCTTCTATCCTAATTCTTTTGCTACTAATAGTGAAAAACTGTGCATTGGGAATCTTCTAACAGTGAAAAACTGTGCAAGAAAGAGTCTACAACAATAAGACACCAATGACTAATTATCAAAGTGAATGATAACAGATGCAAACACCAAATCAGGAATAAAGTAGGGAGACAAAATGGAAATGAGTTTGACCTGCATATTTAGGTTGTGGAGTTCCTTCACTTGTGCTTCCAATTGTCTAACCATGCCATTAAGCCTGACCACCTTTTCCTTGAGCTCGCTTATTACTGCATCCTTCTCCCTACAGCTCACATCTTTATCTCGTAATTGACACCTAGAAAGCCCATAAAGAGGTAAAGAAGATATATGAAAAGAAGCACCTGAAGGATGAAATTTTATTGATAAGGTATTCACAAGGGAAAAAAGAAGAAGAAGAAAATTCTGTCCAGTTTATGCATAAACTTCTACCTCGAGGAGGACGCGAGGTTAAACAAATAATTCATTGCATTCTTTGCTTCCGCAAGCGACCTAACTTGGTTCCATCTCCCTCTGCCACTAAATAACCGCTCACGCTCCTCAGCTTCCGACAGTTGAGAGGCCATGGAAACAAGTGTGCTAGAAGATGTTGCTAGCATATTTTCCAGGGCCGAGATCCTCGAACTTCTCGCACTTGGGGACATTGTTTGAGGACAATCACTGAAAGTGCCAAACTACATCAGAAACATATTCAGCTGAAAAGGAAACAAAATAGGAATATTGAGGAACCTCATAAGCTTCTGTTTAAACATTTCTGATTCTTCTTTCAGCCTTGCTACCTCCTTAGACATTGCAGCTCTCCTGGCCATAGGAAAAATAACAATATTATACAGTTGTTATGTCGACTTAATTTTCAGCTGGTCTCAGTAAATCAAGGTCTCAGCATACCAAGGTTGATTTGTTCATGCATACCACATACATTCATTAGGAAGAATATGATGATCCTCTAGCCTTGTGAATCATTACAACAAGCTGAAGTATTACAATTAATGTAAACAGTTAGGACCTATATACTCGTGTTGCCAAGGATCTTACCAAGTATTTAGAATGTATGCACAAGCTAGAGGCTAAATTGAGGAAGGAAATTTGTTTCCACATGATATGGGGAGGAAAGAATACATGAAAGGAGCAAAAAAGGGATCGTCTAATTTTCCAAGCGAAACACTCAAAAAGGTCTGAATTGTGTGTTTGGACCTGTTTGTTCAGCTTTGTAGCTAGGAGATACAAACTACAGTAACATCACAGTCAATATTATCCTGTCAAAATTCAAATACAAATCCAATGCATTGCTGATTAAAAATAAATGTACGTTGAACATAGATATTTATCAAAAAATTGAGTTTGGTGAAGGTCTTGTTGGTTGGCTCGTTTGTGACTCCTAAGTAAGCAAACTGGTCGAAACACTACACGATCCGGCACTATAAGGAATGTAGGAGTGCATGAACTTGCACATACGCATACAAAAAGGAATGACAAGAAGAAAGAAAGGGAGGAATGATGAAGAAAGGAAGGGTGGAATGAAGTAGAATGTAAGACGCATTTGGATTGATTTTAATTCTCTTTACAATGCTTTGGGCCAAATATTTGTATACCTGACTTTCAGGCCAACCAATATACAAAACATCAACCTATTATTATTACTTTCCATATTTTTCCCTTTCAAATTCAGATTCTTCACTTTATGCTCCTTCAATCTTACCTTAGAATTTACCAATTCGACAAACGTTCACATGGCAATGACTTGAAGAATCATGGTTTGTGGATATGATTTTT
Source organism: Ananas comosus (assembly GCF_001540865.1). Classification (NCBI taxonomy): domain Eukaryota; kingdom Viridiplantae; phylum Streptophyta; class Magnoliopsida; order Poales; family Bromeliaceae; genus Ananas; species Ananas comosus. The sequence goes on along the minus strand of NC_033626.1, from coordinate 12,441,143 downwards.
TAGGGGCATACAAAGATAATATGGGGAAAAAAGAACATAGGCCTTACTCTTGCATTTGTCGCTCATATTCCAAACGAACTTCATGCACCCTTACTGTAACTTCAAGCTCATGTTCAATAGCTTGCATCAGGGCCTTTAGCAAAATAAATATGGATATTAGTTATGAATCACAGAAAAATCTTACTTATACAGTAAAGCTTAAAGATTGGTTCTAGCACCTGAATCCCTGGACCATTTGCGCTCCCTGGAGCTTTACAAAAAGTTGCTCAGATGTATATCACTTAGCAGAATATATAATAACTAACAAGATAGATAAAAGGAAAATTGCTTTGGAAGTCCTTACCAGATATCTCACGAGAGGAAGCTTTCTTTGCTTCTAACAGCTCCTTCAATCTTTTGGTAGCCAAAGAAGCTTCTTCAGTTTTCCGCTGCAAAACCTACAAATGCAAAAGGGTAAGTTACATTTTACACAAACAGTAATGCTAAAAGAGGTTGGGCATAAATAGCTCTACCATCTTTTGCCTTTGGTTTAAGGCTAAAAGCTTATGCATCTCATACTCATTTCTTCGTCCTTCCTTTTTGAGCTAAAAATACAAGTAATTCAATTCCATTAGTTCCACAAATTCTACCAACAAGCATGAATGAGAGCGACATCAGGGATCAAAAGGATAAAGATTAACTACCTGTAGGACTTCTTTTTCTCGTGATGCCTTCCATATTCTGAATTGTTCAGATTCTTGTTTGATCTTGTGTTGAAGTTGAACCTAATCATGCAGGGGAAAAATGTCACTAACAATGTAATTGCACAACATACAAGTTTGTAGGGAAAATTTTGCTTAGCTGACAATAACCTTCTGAGATTTTATCCGCTGAATTTCTTCTTGCAAACGTCTAGCTGCTTCATCACTTTTTTGTTTTTGTCTTAGTAACTGTGCTTGAGCGTCTTGCTTCTTTTTCAACTCAGCAACCTGCAAGCGAACTTGGATAATGTTATAGCAGATTAGAAATATGGAAAGGTAAAAAATATTCACACACCTGAGCTTCAAGCATGTTCAATTTTTGAAGATAATCTTCCTTCAACTTTTGAGCACACTCATCAGAGGAAGAAGATATATTTGCAAGGTTGAAACGAAGATCCTCAATCTCTTTCTGTAGATGCAAAAATAAACTTTTGATTAAATCTTAAAACCTTCAAATTTTATTTTAAATTAGGAAATAAATAAGGATACCTGCAGTGCTTTCTTTTCGTGCTCCAATTCTAAAAGCTTTTTTTCATAATGCTGTTTGAGAACTGATGTATCAACTCTTGCAAACTGTTTCATCTCCGCCTTTCAACAAAAAAGAATGGTAGCATGTGCAAGATAGCTTAGATTACACAAGTATAAGAATACAGTGACTAATTTTTATTTTTTTTGCTGATTTATCCCTTTTAAAATTTTGTTGCTCATTTATCTTGACCTGCAGCATTTAACAGAAGTTACCATGCTGCCATAAAGGGGCCATACCTTCTAGATATCAACATAAATCAAAATAACGAATGATCATGCGTTCAATCAATTATTAATTTTAATGAATGAAAATTCAAAGACATATCTAAGTTGAAAATAGACAGATTAACAGCTCATATCTCACAGGAACTCTTTCTGTTGATAGAATTTAAGAAATTGAGAAGTCATTAAGATGACAAAAACAGTATATTTGGAATGAATGAATGATGCTATAACAAAAAAAGGCTAAAAAAGATTACCTCCTTTTGTTCAAGCCGCTTGTCTAGTTCCTGAAGCTCTTTATCAAGCCTATCTTGTAGTGATGAATGTTCCCTTTCCTTTTCGTCTTCTTCAGCTTCAACTGAATACATTGATCTCAATAAACAGATTTCCACAGACACGTAAAAGAAAAACTCAGAAGTATGACTCCTACATGATCAGGAAAATCCTCTAAAACATTTGATTTTCCTTTGAATTTGCGCATAATGGGGAAAGAAATGTTTTATGTTCAACTTTAATGTGAAAACTGGCCAATCCATATCCCAAGTCAGAACGAAAAAGATTCTTCAATATTAAATTTTTCTATCTATAACCTTTGTTATTCAAGTGTCGAGAATATGGAGAATTAAATCAATTTTAATTCAGTTTTAGATTATTGGGAGAGTTACAATGATAAACAGTATAGCTGTAATTTCTAGGGATAGTAGCTCCTAGGATTACCCTAAATTAACCCCGATATTTTGAAACCAGATATTCCAAGCAAAGTGCAAATATTAACAATTGACCACAACTATACAGGCCTTCTATTCAAATTAATGAAATAATAAAGAAAACTGCACGTGAAAGACAAATGGATTTTCCATCGACTTACTGGAAACATCAATGGTTTCTCCCTCACAACTTGGAGTTAAATCATTTAAAAGCATGTCTTTCTCCAACACAAGGCGATCCTGGATACCATTTCTGCAGCGATTCTGAACCTGCACCAGCTGTGTCTCCAATTGTTGAATCTTTGCTACATAATTCTTCACTAGGTCTAGTTCCTGCGACAGGAAAATTCAGGACAAAACAGGAATGTTATGAGTACTTGCTGCAGAAAGAAGCAGGATATTCAGGTTCATATGCTAACTTGTGTCTCATCTGTTTTATCAATCTCGTCCCACGGTTTTCCATTGCGTGCTGATTCAATCTTCAAAACAAGTTTATCCTTTTCCACCTGAACAAGCAATTTATGAGTATGTATGCTCTGACGGGATAAAGATTTTAATAGATTTGGTAGTCATTACAATGCACTAAGTTGATTCAACTATAGAAACCAAAAATAACAATAATTCTGGCTTCTGAAGTTCTGTTTAACACAATTAACAGCAGGGGAAAAAATAAAAAATAGACACAAAGAACTTCAGACATATTGTGAAACTGCCAGAATGCAGTCCACAGAATGAAGTTATCAGGACTAAAGAAATCAACAGCACAATATTTCTAGGCTTTAAATACACATATTTAGCAACAAATGACTTATGATGATCCCTTACAGTAAGTCATATCAAGTGTTCCATGTACCTGAGCTTCAAGTGCCCGTTGAGCAAACTGCTCACAGGTTATCTGACGCTCCTTTAGCTCCTGATAAAGCTCTTTATTTCTTACCTCAAGCACAGCTATTCTGTGTTGAAGAACCTATAAAGAAGTACTGTTATATTATATTGAACAAAACCAAATTTAATATAGAGAACATATGGAACCTTACCTGAAGTTCCTCGAGTGCTGAACCTCCACTGCGACAAAATAGGAGTTCAGCCTGCAAGTGCTCCAACTGACTGCGCATTCTTTGCATTTCGGCAGTTACTGGGTCACGGTTTATCTTGAAGTCCCAAAACAAAGTAAACATTACTAATCAACAAACTTCAAAGTAGTGTAAAATTTTCCGTGTTAAAAAGTAACATACCACCGCTTTATTCTGAATATTGCGTGCACGATTTGCATACTTGAGAGTGTTTATTGTCTCTTCAGCATTTGAATCAGCAGGGCTAATGCAAGCTACAGTCAATAGGCATCAGACATGAGTACATTCGTCCACTTGCAAAGATGAAAGTAAATGCTTCACTAGACCTTCTAGAAACACCTACCAATCATGACAGTTTTGCTGTTTCCTCCAAGAGAGTCCTGCAAAAATTAGCGACAGCCTTAATTTACTATTCTGTCATTGTGAACTAAACAAAAGAAGAAAAACAAGCAAGCATTAAATCTGTGTGATCTCTCACTAACAGCACAGAAATCTACACAAATAAACTAAGAACAACCCCTACTTAGAGCTAATCTGGAGCAGCTCCAGGTCCAAGCTAGACATGAGAAGCATGTTTTGGGGCATTTAATGTAAAGTTAGTGGATGGATGAATTAAAAATGGAGCATAGATTGTGGATGGAAGGACAATGGACTCTTGAGCACTTACATAAAATCTCATATGTCAAGCAGAGCAGAAGTTAAGAAGCGAAGCATAAACATCAAATGAAAAGAACATGCCTGCAATAGACGAGTTAATTTGCTATCGCGATAAGGAACATGGCCTCCTTCTTTCCTCTTTTTCTCATCACCCAATGCACTAATAACATTACCAAGAGCTAGCAAGCCCCTGTTTATATGTATTCCTGCAGAGAATGACGACTGAATAACTTCAAACTTTACTTGCCAATTAAAATCAGAAACAGCCGGAGGGAAGAGCTTTCTCACCTTCTTTAAGTCTAAGTCCATCAGCTCCTGTACGTTTTGCACGTTCTGAACCAGCAAGATCCACCAGATGAAGCTTTGCGAACAAAATGTCATCACCAACATCACTCATAACCACACCATTAGATGAGTTATTGGAGATTCTCTTTTGCTCGATGCAAATCGTAAAGATGGCGTGTGAACGACTAGAGAAATGAACCCCATGCAAAAAAAAAATGGAACGGTACATCAGAGCCACGATAGCTAAAAAATTATGTGCAACCTTAAACATGCAAGTTTAAAAAAAAAAAAGTAAATCATCGAAAAAGGAACAGGCTCTCGCAACAAAAATGAGCACGATTGACAGAAAATAGGGTGACAATTAACTAAGGAAATGAAAAAGAAGAATAGCAAATTAGCAAGGGCAAAAACATTATCTCACAATAAATGTACTTACTATTTCATGCCCAAGTCAAGACTGGTTTGATCATTTGGCAAACTATATGATACTAATGACAACCAATTGTACTTCAAATCTAAGGTAATTATTTTGATATGAGATTGTAAGTGCTAGCCGAACTGTTAATCATGAGAAACCACCAAATGCAGTAACAGGAAAATAATAATATCTACCCAAGACCAACCTTGATTGACTATTCATATTAGTGCTTCCCGTTGCACGGGAAAGGGATCCTCGAGTTAAATATGATGCCATCTCCTCTTTTGTTCTGACTTCTGCTTCGGTAACACCTGCGAGAGTGATCCCACCATTTGCTGTCTCTCTGATTTGGATGGGTGCTCTAGAAGGTGCAGTCATCTTAGCAACAGACCCAACCTCAGTTCTTAAAGCTGCATGAGACTGAGAGTCTAATAAATCAAAGACTTCCTCCTTGAAAATCTGCAAAATAAAGACTCTCATGAATATATAGAGACCAAACAAGGAAAACAAGGGAAACAAAATTTGGAAACGAAAAAAAATGAAGGTGCAAAGAGATAAATCCTAAAGGACATGGAGGCCCAAAACAGCGCGGCTGACAGACAACATACCTCAATGAATGAGACCCTAATGAGAAACTCTGTGGAGTCCTTCATCATTTCGACTTTCTTAAATATAGTTTCAATTACTAGTGGTATGATTCCTCCACAATTGGATTCGCCAGTATAGTTAGTCCCCATTGTATAAGTCTTACCAGAACCAGTCTGAAATCAGAAAAAAACAGAATTATAATATAAAAAGATCAAACAAGCCAGAAAGAAAGGATGTGTTTACAAGTATGTAAAAGCCAAAAGAACAGCAATACGTTCCAGAATGATTACCTGCCCGTAAGCAAGGACGGTGGCATTATAACCACTGAATAATGCATCAACAAGCGGAAGAACGCATTCTTCAAATAAGGAAGAGTATGGAGAGCCTGAACTACCATAGACATGGTCATATGTGAAAGCATATGAACCAATTTGCACCTTCATTCACAAATACTCATAATTAATGAATATGGACAACATTTTAACCTATAAAACAACCAAACATAAGGAATTGCACATTCACTTTTTAAGAGAATTTTCAAGAATAGGAAAGTTTCAATATTTTCACATTTCCACTCGATTAGCGACCTTAAAATGAAGAATTAAAGGCTATACCGGCAATAATGGAAAGGCATTCAAATTTTGCAGGGAGATTTTTCGATAAACCAAGATTCTAACAAATTTCCTTGCGGATAACCTAGAACTACAATTTCTCAAAACATGAAAGCTTACTTTATTAATATAATCAAACCGATAGAACATGGAGGAGTAGAAAAGAAGGGCAAACAAGGGCAAACAAGGGCACAACCTGGGGTTCCCCTGGGACAACGGTAACACAATCGGTGCATCCATTGAGGAGCTCAGCGGTGATGAGAGGCCGAACGTTGACAGCGACCTTAACGCATTCCTTCTGGGGAGCTTTCCCCTCCTCTGAGCTCTCCATCCGAATTTCTCTACGCAAAACTCTAATACAACTGATCTAATCCCCAAAACTACACAGATTAAGGAGCTCAAGATTAGGGTTTCGTTCAGATCAATCATGAACTACCAAGATCGCACAATATAGACATCGTTAAATCCCTCTTCGATCCACAGATCAAGACCTACTCGAAATAATCGAGGAAGAAGACGCCAAAACTAGTGAAAATTGGCCAAGAAGAAGAGATTACCTGAGAAATCGGGGAGAGGGGAAAATTAGGGTAAGGGTTTTCCCCTTTTCCAATCGCTTCGTCCTCGTTCTCGCCCCTCTCTTTCGGGGTGGTCGGAGAGATGTGAGGAGAGAGAGAGAGAGATAGAGAGAGAGAGGGCGAATTGGATGTGCGCCCGCTAACGAATTCAAAAAATAGGGTGCCACGTGCGACGGGGGGGGTCCTTGAGAGGCGGATCTGAACGCTGGCACGTGAGAAGTGGGCCCCGCCCCCCAGTGGGGGACTCAATAGAGGTGGTGAAATGACTCCGATGCCCCTGGTTTTTAATACTTTGAGTTATTTAATATTTTTGACTCATCTGCGCCCGTTGGGGGATTCGAATTCAAATGAGTTGAAATGACGTGGATGCCCTTGGATGGGTTTAAGTTCAAACGGTCGGGGTTCGTCCTTAGTCCAAACCTCGTCCAAAATTGCCCATGTGCCACTAATGGGCTCTATTTATTGGATTTATGGTGATTTTTTTTTTTCTTTTGAAGTGTTTCCTATAAAATATGAAACATATACTTTAAAAATAAAAAATCAATACCTTAGCTGCCTATGATTCGAAAACTAAATATACAATAATTTTTTGATTCGAAAACTAAATATACAATAATTTTTTGATTCAAAAACTAAATATACAATAATTTTTATTGTTCTTGAGAACATGAGATATTTTAGGATAATATTGAACAAGTTTTAAATTACCTTTGGATGCTGTTTGTTTGTTCTTAGAGAATATCTTTTAATAGTGTTTGGATGTTTAAAGGGAAATAAGGTATTGAATTGATAAAAGTTAAACAAAATGATAATTTTGCCTTTGAATATAGTAATAAATAAAATTCAATATATAAGAAAGAGATAGAATTAATATGTAATAATATAATTTGAATATAGGTGTGAAAATATACTTTCTATTTTATAATTTAACGGCTAAATATATATTTTTAAATATAGAAAAGCAGATTATTTCACAAATTTATATATTTATAAATCATCATAGAAAATTTAACTTAGTTAAAAGAAATTATAAAATAGAAAGTATATTTTCACACCTATATTCAAATTATATTATTACATATTAATTCTATCTCTTTCTTATATATTGAATTTTATTTATTANGAAAAGCAGATTATTTCACAAATTTATATATTTATAAATCATCATAGAAAATTTAACTTAGTTAAAAGAAATTATAAAGAAAATAAAGGGGCATAATATAATAGAAAGCAAAAAGGATAAAAATTCATTGATCCAGCTTGTTCTCCATGTGGGGAAGAACTAAGCTTAACAGGTTATTTCCCGTTAACCCTTGAACAAGAGAGCTATCTCATTTTGAGTAGTGGTTGGGGGGATATCTCCCTAACCTAATATAGCCTAACAAAATCAAAATAGAAATTCATAAATTCTACACCAGGCGTCTAAAGAATTTAAGTTACCATGGCTTAATACTATTTCAAACCAAAGTTGTTACAGTACAAAAAACAATTCTTTATTTGGGTCATTTATCAGATTACGTTCTAGAGATCCACAAGCTTTCAACTGTTATAAGATTTCAAAAGAGTTAAACTCAAACTTAGCTGCAGTTTCATATTGTTCAAACATCGGAGTATCCAAATATGGCAATTTGTTGAATAACCATGCCTCACTGTGAATGATGATCCACAATATGTCAATTCTAATGTTTAAACACCGACCGTCCCTAGCGCAGGTGGTAAAAAGGTTGGTAATTGGTATGCGAAGTCCCGAATTCGAATTCTAGTTGATTCACATTTTCAGCTAAGTTTATTTCTAAATGAAATAAACGAAACGGATAGCATACTATCTATTTCTTAAAGAAATAATGTTCAAGCACCAGAGTAATGTGCTGGTTTGATTTCAGTAGTTAAAATGTCAAAATCATTATTGTATTCAGTAATTGAAAATGGCCATTAGATGTCAAATTTGTTTTGGATTGCAATACCACTAACTACGCAATGTGAATATGTGATGTGATCTCAAGGGTAAACCTTTTCCTTTGATTAAACATAGACACATTCATGAACCAAATTACTGCCCCCTTATCACCTCTCTCAACATCCAAACTTCTACTTAAATTGAAATTTTAAAGTCGAATTCTAATTTTATTTCCTCTGTTTCAGTTAAATTCCAACCATGAACATAATTTTATATTTCAAAATTTATCAATTTAATTTAATATTCAAAACTTTTATTTAAAAATTGAAATTTTAAATCTTGGATTATAAGTTTTTATTTGAAATTTGAATTTAAGTATACTTTTTAGTTTACATCTAAAGTTAATTTATAAAAAATAAATAAAATTTTATATAAAAAAGAATACAAGAGGTAACATAGTAATTGTAAGAATACGTAATCTTATTCATGATTAGTAACTTAAGACGCCCACCCCCCTCTAAATAATCTTATTAGTAACTTAAGATGTCTTATTTTAGTATTTTCTACTAACCGTGCCTACCATTGCTTCTCCTTTCAACACTTTTAGTCTTTTATCCCTCAGAAGGCTCTCTCAGCATTTAAATGCCTCCAATTTTCTCCTTTATTTTCAAAATTTTGCAATGCACCACTGCTCAACATTTTTGTCGATTTCAAAGTTTAAACTCGTGATTATGAGAAAATCGTCAGTGTTGGCGTTTGTTTCGACACTGAAATTGTGAGATCACCTGAACTCTCACATATAATCATACGGAGATTGGCCGTCTTTTGACTTTGATGGAGAGAGGCAAAATTGATTTGGCAAAATTTATAAATTTTTCACTCTCCGACTTTCTACTGCAAAATAGACTCAGGCCCCTTCTTTCTGCTGAATCATAACGAGTACGTCATAAAAAAAAAAGAACAAAATTTAGTTAGCAAAATTGTATGTAGTTTTTAAACTGTATTTCAATATTATTATTAATGAAAAAATACCCATATAAACATTTAAAATTATAAATAAATATAAATTATCGCTTTGATCCTCCATTACAACCTCAGGATCACAAACCAATTCGTGGCTCGAAGTTTAAGTTCCACACTGATTCGTATGCGGCCAACGCCTCACATATGTATTACTCCACACCGCATACGAACATACACTTGAGAAATCATATCCAACGTAGGATTCAAATTCCAGAGGAGAACGAACGGCAGATACAGGAGTCTCATAAAACTACTATACGGACATACACGGAAAAAAAAAACAATGCTCGTAATGATTGGATCCAGATCACGACCGTCCATCCATTATTGGTGTGATTTGATGCGATCTGATCGGGCGGCTATAAAACGGTGAACGCGACACCAACGGTGTGCACGAAAGAGGTAATCCCTCTTTCCCCTCGCGTCTCCTTCGTGCTATCTACATCTCCTCAATCTGGGAATTAGGGTTAATCGAGGGAGCCAATGATCGCGATCCGATGCGCGTGGAGATTGTGGTTTTATTAGGATTGGAATTTGCGAAGCGTCGTGCTTTAATTGGAGAGGAAATTGGAATTATTAGGGTTTTTTTCCTCTTTTTGATTGGTTGTTCTAAGAAAAGATATTGCGAATTGTTTCCTTTTGGTTTGATAAATCGAGGGGGAAAAAAGGTTCAATTTTGCTAGCTGGGGAAGGGTTTTTTTCTTTTTTGGGTATTGGTTACGGAATTCGTGGGCGTTTTGATGCTACCATTGTGGTGGGGCTTCGGGAAATGGTAAAGTTCTGGCGATTACTTTGTGGGAAAAGTGGAATTTTGCTCTAGGAAAGTCGTTTGAACTTATCTAAGTTGCCTTATTTGGGAAATTTTGTTTGTTTACGATGGACTTGTAGCCTTTTCGGGTAAAAAGGAAGGATCTTGCTTTGTTATTTTGAGGGAAAGTGCTTCTTTTTCGATAAAGAAAGGTTTCTTTGATCGATTTGGGTGGGAAAAGAAATGTGATATCTTTAAGGATGAATTTTTTGGTTTTAGGGTTTCAATTTGAGTCTTTGTGATCCCATCTATATCCAAATCCATCTTTTTTGAGGTCTATAGGAAGTTAGTGTTCTATCTTAAGGAAATATGGCCCTGATTTTTACCCCCTTTGCTTACTGGCTTTGGGGAGGGAAAGATCAAGAAAACCCTAATTCATCCCCTGCCTTGGCTTCCGATTTCCCGTCGGGATTTAGGGATTTAGATTCTGTGAAGTTGCCGTCGGTTAACAGGCCGAAGATGCGGTCCTCCTCGAGAAGGATCAAGAGGAAATGGCAAAGCAGGGAGGAACGACGGATCGATCGGGAGTACGACATAGTTTTGGTGCCCTCGGATGGAGGGTGCATGTCGGGGTCTGAATCAGATGATTCAGATTGGTCGATCGGATGGTTAGAGCCCCACGCGCCAGAATTTCAAAGCGAGCGTGAAACAGAGAACAGCTTTGCTGTCTTAGTTCCTTGCTATGGGCGCGGTCGGTGTGAGCAGGCCGAAAATTCTAAAAATCGTGCCTTGGGTGCAGGAGATCTCGCAAATGAGTATCTTGCTGGTGAGGGAACTAGCAATCCTTCTTTCACGTAGCTTGCAATATAGAGACTGGTTTTTTAAGCTCATAATCTAGTTCATTTCACTGCATTTCTTTATTTCTGATATTGATGTGCCAAATTTATAGCTAATAGGATTCTTGTACTGATTATAAGCTATGTAGGAAACTTTTATCGTTATCTTACGATTCTATGCTAATAGGTTGTAGATTGTAATCTTGAGATGTCTTCTGGGGATAAGCTTGAGTATGGTTCTTCCTTCTTTAACTCAATAAGTCGATGTTTTATAATTTGAAAAGTTTTTGTGTATAATGGTAGTGCATGAAGTTGTTATTTTTAGTGCTTTTAAGTGCGCAATTTTAGTTAATATGACTTACTAGCGAAAATACCTTGATGTCGTGTTTCTTGAACACTAGTGATCGCATTTGCGTAAGGAAGTTAGATTATTATTTTTCTGGAAGAGTTGTATATATTGGTTTCATAAAGGGGCCTCACAAACTTGTTTTGCTATATGGCTGAATGTTTTGTCGCTGTTTACTATATGAAGATGAGGAAGATCCTTTTTTTTTTTTATTATATTCGACTCACTTGGAACTTTCACATCATCTTTGTTGCTGTGATGGTTGATGCTACCCGTTTTCGCCACACCAAGTGCATTATTGGCTTTTGATGTGAATGTCTTGTAGTTCTGCTTGTTAGCATGCAGTCTTCGTCTTGGAGATATGATTGTCTTGGTTATTTATTCAGCAGTTTATGTTGTTCTACTTTGTCCATATTTGTGATTTTGGATGAACAACTCCTACGAAGATGCAATAAACGTCATGAAAATAATATGTTACCTGTGCAAATTTATCTGTTTTGATTTCAAGTATCAATAGATGCATTATTTTTGCCTCTTCGATTCGATTCTGACTCATTGTCATTTTCCTGTCAGTAGTTGCATGCGGTATGAAATAACTCTGATGAGCATCTTTAACTGTTTAGCCGAGGCATCCCTAGTTGATGCCTCGCTTTGTATACTTGCATTACTGGGGGCAATGGTTGTTGAAGATAGAACGAGCGGTCAGCCTCAGGCAAAGAGATGAAGTTGCGTAGTAATTGTTTTTAGTTAGCATGATACGCCATTAGTTGACTTTGCATCTTATGTTATCATACATTTCTTCGGTTTTCATCCGCTGTTTATATCATGAAAAGTTTATCTAACTAATACAACTACTTATATAGTTCTAACATTTTTCTTGATTCTGTTGTGCAGAGCGCAAGAATTACATCGAACAGTGGCTTTCATCTCTTCAGAGCTCGTAAATGTGATTAATTTCTTTCAACTTGGGCTCAAAGGATGCTTTCATTTCCATGACATTGAACCGAAGCTCTTGTTACACCAAATATGAAATCATGAAAAAGAAGAAGAAAGAAAGGATCGTGGAAATTTTCCACCAGGATATCTCTCTTCTTAGCTGTGGAATCTGTTGCAAGTAATTAAGATGGAGATTCATTTAGGATACTAATTCTACTTTTCGTTTTTATTCCCCAGGACTTATTCTATGATGGCCATGTAAATATGCTTGTATATGATTCTTCTGTAAATACCAATGTAAATATGAAGCCTACATTGTAGTTTTCTGTCAAGTTACATAAGAAGGCCAAACTCCAGGTTGCCTTTTGGGTTGGGTCTCTTTGATTTTTGGCTGTGTATGTATAAATCTAATTCACTATTGTCCAACAAGTGTTAAGAGAGTTGAGACATGTGAAAAATGTTCATTAGGAAGTTTTAATTTGCCGAACAGGCTCGCCGAATCAGCAAACCTAGCAGGGTACATGTTTGTTCTCTTGAGGGCACATAAAGCATCTTCAATAGTTCTATGGGTCCTGCATCCGCACCCAAGTTTGGCTTTAGTCTCAAACGTATTTACAAAGCTAACTGAGCTTAGCTCAGGCCTATTACCTAAATGATTAGGGTTTTTTTTTTTTTATTAGAGAGAGGTAGTACGTTATATGCTTTATTTATTTCATTTTAGAAATAAACTTAGCTAAAAATGTAAATCAACTAGGATTCGAACTGGGGGAGTTGAGTACTAACCACCAAACTCTTTGTCACTTGATTTAGGATGAGTATCGAATGGAAAAAACTTGAATTAGAAGCTCTTCATTCAAATTTAGTAAGCTCCTTCTAAATCTATTATTTGTAGCAAACCCTTAAAATTCAGATAGATACAGGATGAATCATACGACTCAACAAACTATTCCAACAACAAACTATGTTTACTAGAAACAAACTATTCCAAAAACAAACTATGTTTACTAGAAAATTTGATCTGATAGAAATAATGTAGTATGGGTGCGTTTGGTTCGCGCTATCTTTTTAAGATTCCTAGTAATTCAATAGGAATAAAAAAATATGATGATGTTCGGCCAAACGCATTAAGTAATCTAGTTGGTAATACTAAATTTATTTGGGAATGAGATGCATCCCAAAGTACTAATCTCATTCCTTTGAGGGAAGGTGAGTATCTTTATATTAATGGATTGGAGTAATTATAATATGTCTAATCTCTTTCTTTCTTCTAACCCGCCGGCTAGTTGGTATTATTTTTCTTTACACTCTAACCTCATATCTCTCTCTAAAGTCGAAACTTATCTTTTTTTCTCTAAACTTCAACTCTTTTTCTCTCTCTAAACTAAGCTATTTCTCTCCTTCTTTTTCTAAAATCTCAACCGTCTCATTCTTTCTAACATCGACTCTATTCCTTTAATTATGCTCTCTTTTTCTAACCATTAAAAAATGTTGAAATTTTTTATAGTATTATTTAAAATTAAATTAATTAATTAATTAATTAATTGTATATTTTTCGTAATCTTAAATAACATGACTAAATAATATGACCGTACGAACCAAATACCGAAATACTGCATTCTTAATAATAGAATGAATAGGAATAAAATTCTCGAATATCTTTTTACTCCTAGTAATATTTCATAGTGCGAACCAAACGCACCCTCATAGTCATCTTAATTTAGACATTTAAACCTGAGATATGGAAAAACCTTGACACATTTAGAAAGTTTATGGCCTACCTGGCGCTTCCTGTACCTTCAATTGTGGGTGTGCAGTGTGTGCTGCTCATAAAAGCTGATTGATTGAATCCCAATATATACCACAGAGTGAGTGATTGCTGGAGGATCTATCATGTAATTAAAGCCCCAGTAACCCTTTCCTTTTCAGTGCTTCTTTGCAAAATAGCCCTCATTGAGGATCCATATTTTTCTATTATAAATTTTCCACTCTGATTAGCTTGCCCAAAGTTTGAACAAGAAAAATGGTACTGAGTTTTCAAGTAAATGTCTTTTAATTCTTAAAATTTGATCAAATGTTATACTTCATGTAAAATTATCATTTCATGTATAAAAATCAAGTTTTTGGAAACTATCCAATATTAAAACATAAATTTATAAATTTCACATGCCTACTTTTTACAAAAATTTACCATACCTCATAAAACTTGTACATATTTTTGTGCCTATAAAAATAAGAAGCAGGTAAGGGGATTTCCAAAACCAGAGGTAGACCACCAACACCAACACCAACACCAACACAACGCTTACCAAATTTCCCACCTTTTTTTTTTTTTTATTTTGGGCTCCCCCCTACCATCTCCATTCCTACTGTCACCAAAAAAAAGAATAAGGAAAATAGTACAGAGGGTAGGAATTAGGAAGGAATCAACAATCAACTATTTTCTTTTTTTTTATTCCCTTTCCTAAACAAGTAGAGAAAGAGTTGTTTATTCAATTTTTTTTTATTTTCAATTCTCTCTGGAAAAAAAAGAAAAATTTAAACTTGAAATCTCTCTCTCTCTCTCTCCCCTCCTCCCCTGTTTTGTCACCTTCTTGTTTGTATGATCTGCGTTCTACCCTAAAGCATGACAAAAACTTGTTTTTTAGCTCCCAGAGCTTTTACTCCCTTCTCCCCTCCCCTTTTGTGATCTGTAAATCGCCCTCAAACTATAAAAATCCCATCTTTTTCCTCTCTTTTAGGTGGATTCGTAGTTTAAAGGCTAAAAAAGATACAATTTTTAGCCACCCCTCTCCTCAAATGACTTGGCTTTACTTGGTCCCAAACCCAGGAAGAAGAAGAAGAAGAAGAAGATGACCGTTGTAGCTTTCCCCACTAGTTTGAAGAGGAACTCGGCGCCGTATTCTTCGTCCCAAATATCCCCTCCAACGCCGATTTCTTCTTCTTCTACATCTGGTAAAGCTAGCATTAGTAGTAGTAGTAGTAGTAGTAGTAGTAGTAATAAGATAAGCCCAGCAATTCTCTTCATCATAGTAATCTTAGCATTCATCTTCTTCATCTCGGGTCTCCTCCATTTACTAGTGAGGTTCCTCATAAAGAAGCACTCTTCCTCTTCCTCCTCTTCCTCCTCTTCGTTCCGCGCAAATCACCGCCGCAACCCCGCGGCCTCCTCCGAAGGCCTGCAGCGGCAGCTGCAGCAGCTCTTCCACCTCCACGACTCCGGCCTCGACCAATCCCTCATTGACCTTCTCCCCATCTTCCCCTACCGAGAGATCCTCGGCCCCAAAGAGCCGTTCGATTGCGCCGTGTGCTTGTGCGAATTCGCCGCCGAGGATCGCCTCCGCTTGCTGCCGCTCTGCGGCCACGCGTTCCACCTCAGCTGCATTGACACATGGCTATTGTCGAATTCGACGTGCCCGCTCTGCAGGGGGGTGCTCTTCGCTCCTGACGACGCGGTCGAGAACCCGATCTTCGATTTCGGGTATTCGAGTGCAGAGGTTTTGGAGCAGGACGAGGAGATCGGTTGCGAGAAGCGGGTGTTCTCCTTAAGGCTTGGCAAGTTCAGGAATTTGAGTAAAAGAGACAGCGGCGATGGCGACGGCAATGGCGATGGCGCTGAGGATGGTAATGGGGATCCTACTGCTAATAATAATATTGTGAGGAGAGAGGAAGGAGAGAGTAGTAGTAGTAATTTGGATGCAAGGAGATGCTTCTCCATGGGTTCTTATCAGTATGTTCTTGGGGATTTTAATCTCAGAGTGGCTCTACAAAGCGGTGGAAATACGAATTCGGCGAGGAATGAGGTTTCGGAGGGGAAGAGGATATGTGTTGGGAGCAAAGGTGATAGCTTTTCGGTGTCGAAGATTTGGCAATGGTCTAATAACAAGGGCGGGAAGTTTCCCGTAATCTCTTCTTCGGATGCTTCGTTCGTCGGAGAGAGCTCGCCCCCGATGGGGAGGAGGTACGGAGATTCGGTAAACGTGCGTGAACTCTCAAGAGTTTAAGCTTTTCACTTATTAGTGGTGATTGTTCAATTGCTTAATCTCTATTCATAGATTTAGCAATTTAAGCTGAATTTGTTTGTCTTTTATATTTAGTTATAGAATGCTTGGGTGGCGGAAAAGATGTTCTTATAACTGATTGTTGAAATTAAAAGGTTCTATGACAGTTTACTTTATGAAAGTTCCATATTGGTTATAGCTTGCTAGATTCCTCAGTTGAAGAATCCTTTTTGTACATTAGCACAAGATCTGTTTGATTGAGTCGCTGTATCGGACCACGTTTGGCGTTGCTTATGTTTGAACTTTTTCTTTTTACCCCTTTTTCTCTTGCCCTTCGAGCTCTCTGTGATTGCGGTTGTTGCTGAACTTCCATAGTAATTAACATTTAGAACGTATAAATTTAGAAAAGGTTTACTACCACATATTTGTTTCTTTGTTGTCGAACAAATTAAACACATGAATATAGAGTTAGGAAATTATCGAACAATAGCTATTATAGAAGGCCATCCTTAAGTGCCCTTAATCTTGAAAGAACGCAAACAGAAAATAAAGGCAACGTGTGCTTAATCGAGTATTCTCGTATTTGTTTTCTCATGTTTCCATTGAGAACTGGTTAGCTATTGTGATGATGGGCTCCTGACAAAAGAAAAGGAGATATAGTGGGCACTAGAAGTGCTTCTTGACTCTTTTGAGTTCCTTCCGATTAGTCGCTTTCTATTCTCGAAAACTTTGTGGCCCATGAAAGCACTAGAGCCAACTCTACCATCTATTCATCCTTCGAGGTGGAAGAGGTCAACGATAAAACAGCATCTTCTAAGGTGCTAGTCGAAAGAGCACTAGCTAAATGCTCATTAATAAATGAATGAAAATGAGTTGAAGTTGATGTTTGAGAAAAATAGTTTTGCTTAAGTAGGTTGTGTGAAATCTTGATCTATGAGTTCTTTTTTCTTTTCTTTTTTTTTTGAGAAAACTTTTAACTGTTAACATCTGTTTGTATGTTCTTATTTCATTGAGTAGCTCGATTGCTGCTGGGTTCTAATCTTTTAGTTAAAAGTAAAACATCTAAGCAAACTACATGATCACTAATCACAAAGATAGCTACAGTTTGGTGAATTTGTTGCGTGCCATAACCCTGATAAAGTCTGTAACTATGCAATTTCCACAGTGTGTCAAATTTCATTTTTTGGCATCAGGTTTTCGAGGAATCAAGAACTTTGTGGCTTTCTCCAGGTAGATCCCACAGCCCACTTCTACCTATCAAAGCACGCGATTATCCTACGTATTTTTCTATCGATTCAAATCAAATGGAACCAGTTAGGCGACCTGTCTTGTATTCCTGCGTCTGTTGCACAGCCGCTCCCGTATTCCGGATTAACTTCGTTTCTTCTTCAAAATTTGTTCAAATTTGAATGCAGAATCATCGATTATAATACCAAACTTGTGCAGAATTTTAATGGACTATTTAGGCATGCCTACATATTTAATCTCCATATACTGAAACTTTGGCAGAACCTTTACAGTCTAGTTTAAACTGTAAACTAACTTTTCTGATATTTTAATCCTCTTACTATTTTAGAAATAAAAAACTGGAAAAAGAAAATTGCTCGTGGGTCGGTAGTAGGTGACAAATCATGCAGTTTGATATAATTAAATGCTGATACAAATTCGTACCTTTTTCTTAAATTGTAGTGTCCTTATTTTATGCAAGTTGGTAAGGGGATATTTCTGTATGTGTAGGCAGAGGAGGATTAATCTTGTAGTTGTTTAATTGGAGGGAGATCTACTGGAACAAAAGAGTAAAAACACCGAAAACTAGTGGTATAAAAGCTTATACTTTTTGACATATTAGTTCTTAATTTTGGGCATAAGCAGCTGCACATGACACACGGAATTCAGAGTGTTGTGGCCAAAATGGTTTCAGATTAGATGGGTGGAACATTAAAATGTCCTGGGTGCTTTTGTTCTCAATATAAATATGATGTAACACATTCCACTTTGTTTATGAGATAACAAGATGAATTCTAAACAACTGAGTTAAAATATGTTTCAGATTCCTACATATGAAAGGTTTTAACATATCTTCCCTGGGTGGCAGTTCTAGATTTTCATGGAGTGGGCAATGCCTAAGTTTATGTCATACATCTGAGAGTAATTTTCGAGGTTAAGATAAAAATTGTACGAAATTGATGTGCAATCAGAGAAAAAATATATTTATAAGTTAACGCAAAATAAAATTTCTGATTGATTTTCAAAAGTCATACATTTAAATAACTGTTTTGAACACCAAAAAAGAGAGAGAAAAAACTCTCCTAAATGGCTGAACTTTTGGAAGATCACAAGATGATTGGATGGGAATTAGAACGGCAGTGGGCTCCAGTGACTTTCATATTGGTTTTTAGTGATGCCACGCAAAATCGGTTTGATTGGATCAACTCGATTTGCAACAACACAACTACAATACAATCTATAAAAAAGAATTCAAATATAATATAAAATAATTTCATTCACTAGAAAAACAACATTTGTAAGTTTGGCATTCGAGATTAAATTGTTCAATTAACTTCGAATAGAAGAAGCTGAGATTTAAATTGTTCAATCAACTTTGAATACCGAAACAAATCTTAAAATTCTATAAATGAATAGTGATAAATTCAGATATTACAAACTACAATCCAAGGGAGGGAAATTTCATTATCATATACAGGTAAACTTCGCTATCAACGCCAACGCAAACGAAAGAACGACAAGGACTATAATTTTCCTTTTTTTTTTTACTACCCTTTTTTGAACAAGAAAAAGGGGGAAAAAAAAAGAAAAAAATCCAGAGGTAGCGTGCGCACGTTGAACTCCTCATCCAACTCGAAGCCCCTCACCCCATGATCCATCGCACGTCGCCCTCCACCCCTCACGACCGAGCGGCGGCGGAGGCGGCGCCGAACAGCGGCGGCGCGTCCCGGCCGCCGAGGTCCATCGACCCCTTCGCCGAGGCCGGGGGCGCGGCGAACCGGGCGGAGAAGTCGCGGTATCCCGAGTAGTCGCCCTCGGGGCTCCACCCGTGGCCCTCGTCGAAGTTGAGCGCGTAGCTGAGCGGATCGTACTGGAACCTCCCAGATCCGAACCTAGCAAACCCATCTCCGCCGCCGCCGCCGCCGCCGCCGCCGTGTCTAGGGTTTCGATTGAAGCGCCGTATGAAGGTCTTCCACCGGGGACCCGCCACGAGCTCCGACCACTCCCGCACCTTCATCGTCGCTCTGACCCCCCACCTCCACCACCACCCCTCCGCCGACGAAGACGAAGGCGATCGCCGCCCATCGCCGAGCCTCTCCGAGCCCTGGATCCGCTCCCACCACTCCACCGTCGACGACGCCTCCGCGGGCCGGCGCCCCGTCCACGGGATCCAGAAGCAGCAGCAGCGGCGCCGCGCGAACACGGCGTCTGCCGCCGCCGCGTCGTCGAGCGGCCCCGCGTAGGCCTCCGTCTCCATCGCCTCCAAGGATCTAAAACCCTAACCCTAACCCTAATTTGAGGGGCGGGGGGAATCTTCCGGGTACGACTCTTCAGGCGCCATGGTTTCTCTCTCTCTCTTTCTCGGGATTGGGGAGAAGAGAGAGAGCCAGAGAGGACGATAATAAATAATAATAAATGGGAATTATTTAGTGGGGCCGTCAAAACGGGAACAGGGAAGGGTGACGTGGCGCCGTGCAACGTGGCGAACGCTCATTGGTCGACGTTCCAAACGGGCCCCGTTTTGGGTTTCCCAAGGCTTCAACGTTCGGAATTCGCACCGCATTTCCTCGAAACAATCATTTCCTCGAAAAATTCCCGTTTCGAACCGTACACTTGAGCAGTGGCTAAACAGGGAGAGAAATTAATTATGCACCCGGTGCACCTAGCATCGCACTTTGATAATCTAATCACAAAAATTTAGTAAAAATATGCAAAAACTGTCATCAAGTACATATCATTTTAGCCAAATACCCAATCTTTTGAAATTTTAATTTTATTATTCAATCAATATATTTAATTTGAGTAAGTAAACAATGGATTGACTTTTAAATTGAATGTATCGTTTATCTTTACATATTTAGTTAGTATATTTTATATAATTTTGGTATCTTATAAATTTATTAATGTAAATTACTAATTTAGTTCGTATATTTTTTACAATTTTCGTAAATATAAATTTTATTAAAATAAATAATTTGCTTAAATTTAGATAGTCAATATATCACTGACTGACTCAAATCAAACTGAAAGATTAGATAGTAAAATTAAAATTTTGAAAGTTTGGATAATCGATTTAAAATGTTTATAGTTTAGATAAGTTATATATAATTTTACCTAAAAAATTTTGAAATTGTGATTTAATTTCTCTAAAGGCATTATATAATATTTAGGATAAAATACTTTTAATACTTAGCAATCATACATTATATATGTTAGGAAGCAAATCATATAAATCACCAAATCTGATAAAAACATATTACTTAAATAAGTAAACCACAATCATTAAATTGTCTACTCTAGTACCAATTATAAATATCAGCAATGTAGTAAAAAATGTGATATATTTACTAGGATTGAGTATATTATTATAATACTGTTATCTCTTATTAGTTATTCCATATGAGAGTAATTATTTATAAAATTCTAACATTAAATGCCCAGTGATTACTTTTCTATTATCAACTTTTGAAATTATTTGATGTATGGTAATAGATTTTCAAAATTTATAATTCTTCACACATGATCAATTTAGCTTTTATACATCATCAAAAAACTATCCGGTCCAGAGCATGAGTTTTCGAGATACACCGCACCGGGTGCAGGCAATAATTTCTTGCAGCTATTATAAGGCTGTCTCCTTAAATTGTGTGAATATTATTATTATTATTATTATTATTATTTAAAAAAATAAAAAGGTACTCCGCTCCTAATTGGTTGTTGGTTGGTGAATGATTCATGATCAAACTAATGAGTTGGATACTTATCGAACATTGCGGATCTACGCCCCTCTCCACTGGCATAACGGCGTATTATTGATTGGTCGGCTCGTGGGACCATTCCCTTTTTTTTTTTTTTTAATAAATTTGAGAAAAAGTATTAAAATATCTCTTTTATTCATTCGGTAAATAAATTAAACTACGAAACTGAAATAGTAAAATGTTGAAATGTAATGCTTCCCCTCAATTTCAATATTTTTTTTTTTTAGAGAAAGATATCACGCTACCCACTTTATTCATTAGGTATATGAATTTAGCAATATAAAGTGAGACAGCAAGAGCCTCGGAAAGGCAAAGAAATCGAAGAGTATAAGATAAAAAAGGAAGCAGAGAGAAAGCAAGAAGAAAAAATTACAGACGATGTCCATTAGGGTGCGTTTGGTTTGCGTTATCTTTTAAAGATTCCTAGTAATACAATGGGAATAAAAAAATATGACGGTGTTTGGCTAAACGCACTAAGTAATCTAGTTGGTAATATTGGATTCACTTGGGAATAAGATTCACCCCAAAATACTAATCTCATTCTCTTGAGGGAGGGTGGGTATCATCATATTAATATATTGGGATAATCATAATATATCTAATATTTTTCTTTCTTCCTACCCGCCGACTAATTGATATTATTTTTCTTTACACTCTAATCTTATATCACTCTCTAAACTTGTTTTTCTCTCTCTAAACTAAACTTTCTCTCTCTCTCTCTCTTTCTAAAATTTCAATTTTCTCACTCTTTCTAATTTCGACTATATTTTTCTTTCTATTTTTTTTTATTATGCTCTCACTCTCTCTAACTTATATTCTCTCTTCCTTTTTTCTAAAAAGATGTTGAAACTTTTGGTAACATTATCTAAAATTAAATAAATAAATAAATAAATAAATTGTATATTTTTTGTAATATTAAATAACATGGCTAATTAATATTACCGTGCGAACCAAAAACAGGAATTCCACATTCTTAGTAATAGAATGAATAGGAATATGATTCTCGGATATCTTTTATTCCTATTAATCTTTCATAATGCGAACCAAACGCACCCTTAGAGTTCTACTCTCCTTCCGATCTGTTTAACCAAATGCGCGATCAGATTGCTGCAACTATAGACAATTTCTTTGATCTTGCATGGGCGTCACGCCGCGCTGTAAAATTATCCAACATCTGGTACTATATGATGAATTTTGAATTGTACTCGCTAGAGTTTAGTTTGGGGTGAGAAACTTTAATGCTCCACCACATTGCCGTGTTGAGTCTTATTGAAATTCGAATTGGATTAAAAGGCATTGGTACTTCAGATTTATTATCCGTACAATAATTCCAATTCCTAGGAGCAAGCTCAGAAAAAAAAAAAAACGAAGAAGAAAAAAGACAAAAAAAGATATGTAATTAATGGAGCAATACATTTTCTCTCAGGACATTATGTATGTACTTCAGCAACTAAGCTTTATTGTGTTATTTTCTAAAAAGAATAAAACTTTTGTAGAGATTGTTTGTTCATTAGGACCAACTATATTTTTGCTTAATTTGCACGAAAGTGATAGCCACTTGGCAAAAGAAGAAATGATATATATAGAATTAGGCTGGAATACTATTAGTAGTAAAACAGTCTTTTTGCTATCAAGTTTTTAATCCTTGGATGAAAAATTATAGGGTTAGGATGATATTAGTTAGTTAGAGTTAAGCGGTCCTCCTAGGGTTGAGTGGTCCCCACTAGGTTATAGTATTTAATCCAATGGTTAAAAATGATGAAAAGAGTTGATCCAATAGCTAAAAAACTGATAGTAATAATAAAATTTTGCTACTAATAGTAGCCCAGTCCAACTCTCTCTCTCTCTCTCTCTCTATATATATATATATATATATATTTATATATATGTAGGTACTGTACTATCGGAAGTATAGAAAAATCTGGTGCTTCATGATCTCAAATGTTGGCCAGGTCAAAACTCAAAATATCCCAATAATTCAGGAGGCAACATATTGCTTTTAAAAAAAATAATTTAATTATTTGGCCCCATGCATGATAATCAGAATATGCTATCTTTAGTTTTTTATTTTTATTTTTAATTCCATATATTCAACACTTCCTTTGTGTGCGTGCGCACACACACAGTGAAACAAGTAACTTTCGCTGATATTATTTATTGCTTTTTTTTCTGAGAAAAATTTAGCATGTTATCCGTTTTATTCATTTTTTTTTACAAATAAACTTAGTTAGAAATATAAAATAATTAAACTTCTTACTTTGGATATTTGGTACCAATCATCAAATTTTTTTCTATGTGCGCTAGGAAACGGTCGGTATTACTGATACTATTTTTGTCGCTAAAACAATTTGTGGAGCTATTCATGCACACGTAATCCAGTTGGGTATACTTATAAGAAATCCAGTGCAGCGGTACAAGTAATGTTTGTCGTCGTTTCTTCCTCACGAGGGGTTGCTTTCTTTTGTTCCTCTCAAGTCATCAATGGAAAGCTCACGGACCAATGAGGAAAGTAATCTTTCTAACTTGGAAGGCGATATTTTATTCGATTTTGAGAATATTCCAAAGAACTTAAAGCTTCAAACATTAAAAAGAGTTTGTTTCTTTCTTTTTCAAAAAAATTAAGGGAAGTTATATCAACATCATACTCATTTCTAAGTAATTACGAGGTGATGTTCATTCAATCTTATTGAATCAAATATCAAATAAAAAAAAGCGCCTCAACTTCGTATTAACTCAGTTGAGTCCGAACACAAGCGAAGATCGAGCTCATTACTGGATGAGCCTAGTTCGGCTCATAATGGGCCGTTTATTTCCAAGAGATGGACCACTAGTGGGCTTCTAATGGGCCTCTTCATTATTAAAGGATACCTAACACTGATTTTCACTTAGAAGAGGAAGGCTAAATTTTCTTATAAATATCATTTTTTTCACTTCCCGTTCTAACTTTCAAAATCTTCATTTTACCCCTATCAATATTTCAAATCATTGCATTTAACCCTCCTCCATCGGGTTCCATCACTATTCAGTCAAATTCTTATAATTTATACCAAAAATAACCTTTAAATGACATAAATATATTAAAAAATTATTTTTTATAGAAGAAGAAATAAGGGTAATTTGATTATTTTGTTCTTTCCATTAATACCGTATTCATCTGAAAGATATTTCTAAAATTTTAAGAGAGCAAAATATAGAATTTTTAAAGTCGGAAAAAAAAAGTGAAAAAATAAATATTTATAAGAAATTTTTTTGTATTTTAACAGATGAGAAATGGCATATCCCAACGTAATATTTTTTATAGAAACAAGCAAGATACTTTTCAATCTCCTTCGTTTTGGGACCGCGGGGAGAATGTGTTACGTACAGTAAAAAAAGGTGCAACAAAAAAAATATTTTATATTCTGTTTTTATAATGGGCCTTTCTTGGGCGTATTGTCTTTGATCACATAGATCACACGTGCAGGTCACGTGCCCAGCAGCGCGAAGAAGCGCAACAAAAATCGCGAAACGACGCCACGTATACGCACGCGCGCGCGCGCACGCACGCACACAGAGCTTCTAGGCACCGTCCACCGCCAACGCCATATCCCCTGCGCAAGAACGGGGCGAGCGCGATGTCGGCGCCGATTACCGCAAACGCGATGCTCCCCGCCGTATTCATCCGCTCCTCCTCCACCTCCACCTCCACCTCCACTTCTCTCCGTTTCTTCTCCCTCTCCCGAATCCCCCGCTCCCGCTCCCTCTCCGTGCGGGCGTCCGCACAAATAGAGGTCTGCGCCAAGGCCTCCTCCACCGTCCCCACCAGGCTCGGCGATTGTAAGCTCTCTCTCTCTCTCTCCCTCTCTCTCTTTGGATGCGCTCTAATTAGGGTTTACTAGATTTAGAGTTGAAGAAGTTCTTTTAAGTGTTTTTGTTGCTAAAACCCTTGCATTGTAGTTTATTTTGATCAAATCGACGCTAGGGGAACGGGGTAAGTTGAAAGAGATTGTTGGTTTGCAGGTCCTTTTACGCAGAGGGTTCTGTTGACTCTTGAAGAGAAGCATCTGCCCTACGATATGAAGCTGGTGGATTTTGCCAACAAACCGGATTGGTAAATTTTTGTAAATTATGATCGGATAAAGTAAAATTAGGGCCATGTTTGGCGTAGCCTCTGTTCTCGTTATTGTTCGTAAGATCGCAGTGCCGTAGCAAAGAGTTTAGTTGTTGTTGTTTTTTTTTTCCGTATGTAGACTTTGCGAACAATTCACAAATAGCAAGCAAATTCAAAGCAGAAAAACGAAAACAGGGGCATGCATGCTCTATTTAGGAAAAACAAACGAAAACAATGTTGTACATGCACAATGTTTTATTCTGCTATTGTCTTGTCGCACTAGGTTCTTGAAAATCAGTCCCGAAGGTAAAGTTCCTGTCGTCAAACTCGAGGAGAAGTGGATCGCCGACTCAGACGTAATCGCCCAAGCATTAGAGGAAAAGTATCCCGAACCACCGCTGGCGACTCCGCCGGACAAGGCTTCAGTGTGTGTTCTATTTCTGCACTATTCTTGTTGTCTTAACTGAGTTCTTCGTTGTCGACATTAGCATGATTAGTAGCTAGAGAGTATAAATGAAAGAGCTTCTTATTCGTAAGGGACATATTTATCTAGAGGTTTTGCCTTTTCTTCAATTCCTCTAGGGTTGTAGCAGCAATCGAGGTTAGCATCAACGCAGACAAATTTTAACTTCGCCCCCCACTCTTTATTGCATTTGCAAATAGATGCTGGATATTATAGGCTGCGTGCTTTTGAAAAGGGCGTAAGTGATTTTCCATAATTTTGTTGCTTCTGCAGTGGTTCAAAAATATTCCCCAGTTTCATCGGTTTTCTTAAAAGCAAGGACCCCAACGACGGAACGGAGCAGGCGTTGCTCAATGAGTTGACGGCCTTTAATGATTATCTAAAGGACAACGTGAGTAGTTTATATAACTAATACCTTTATCTCATGCAAAGCTAATCTGGTTTTTTGTTTGTTTGTTTTTTAACTTTTCTGTATCTTATAATCAGCACATATGTTGAGATTCTAATCTCAAGTTTGGTGCTAAATGGTTCGCATCTGCAATGCTTAGTGCAATTAAAAACCTTACTAGTGAAAATGGAAAGTCTTCTTTGAATCTCTAAAACATTGCTCAATTGTGCTATATTCTGCACTACTCGAGTGCCGGCTTTTATTAATGTCGTTTAGATATTTATGGTGTAGGATATGTACTTAGAATAACTGCCACAGAGAGCACTTTTTTTTTTTCATACAATTCACACATTATGCTCCAATCAGTTATTTGAAAAGGTCTTTATGTTCCTGTTAGGGTTTCCTTTTACAGCACTGATATGCAAACTGGTTTCAAGTTTCAATCATCTGCTATGAATTATTCTGGTGGAATGTTTTTTTTCCGGTGCATTTTACCGGAAATTATAAATGGCTTTGCAAGATGTCAAAAGATAATTTGTTTTCTCCTCATTCCTTTCTTCTCCAATGTTGATATTATAAATGGCAGGAAAGAGAACTCCAAAATCTCATGATATTGATTTATATAGCTGCAGTATTCATCCTTGATACTCCTACTATTCCATCAACAAAATTAAACTGGATGAGGATGTTGTACGAGTGCAAAAATATTATGGACTGATTATATACAATTTCTCAGTATCGTTTTATCATATTTTTGTTCTTTTCGTAATAAACAATTGCTGAAGTAGAACTCATATTAAACCCAAATATTAAATTTTTCTCTCTCTGTCTCTCTCTTTTTTGGTTAGGGTCCATTTATCAACGGTAACGTGATTTCTGCTGCCGATCTGTCTCTTGGACCTAAGCTCTATCATATGGAGATTGCTCTAGGTCATTATAAGAACTGGTCCGTTCCGGAGTCACTTCCATATGTAAAGAACTACATGAAGGTATGAGGAGTATCTGAGATTTGTGACGGCTCATTGTCCATGCAATTTGCATTTTGTGTGCTACTAAGTATCTTAACATTGTTCATACGAATGAGTTAGCTGCCAGCATGTTATCTGAGAGATGTGCCTTGAACTTATATTTGCCTTTTACATTACTACCTTTTATTCAAGTATAACATTTTTTATGTATGGACCAGTGCTGTATTTTCTATTTTTATCATTAGCCTTCATGCTCTGTTTTCTGCATCATAATGAATATTGCATATCAACGAGATTTCTGATGTGCCTGACTTGCTCTTTTGCCTTTTTAATCTCCGTCGACTGTTAATTGAATCAAATGGTCATTGAATCTTTATTGCATATAATGTATATCAATATTTTCTATTGAAGCAACTTGATAACTCTATCTGAGTTCAGGCTTTGTGTTAAATTAATAGATGTTTTATATATTGATACAGAATTCTGTATGGTTGATAAACAATAGTGGGCTAATTTGCTGTTTTGTATCCAATCCGTAGCTGACTTTTGAATTTTGTGCTGCAGTTAATTTTTTCATTGGACTCATTTATTAAAACTCGGGCTCTGCCAGAGGATGTAATTGCTGGATGGCGTCCGAAAGTCATGGGTTAAGTTACTAGTCACAGTTTTGATGTAAGTGTTTGGAAGATATACTAAAGTTTTTTGCCTGTAACTTCACCAATAATGCAGTTACTCTTCTCATCTCCTAGCATAATTGGTTTTTCATGTTAATTTAAAGGAAAGGTCATCAAAACTTCTCTACCCTACTCAGAGTACTTATGCTCTAACTTTAGTCTCTTTGTGGTAATGAAAACTAAAATTATCAGACGCTTGTCAGACTACCTCTTAGGCTTATTTTCTGACTAGCTTAATCCGAGTTGTGGCATTGATAGCTAATAATTAGGGACTTACTACAAAATAATTATTAGCACTTCATTTTTGTGGATAGTGGTATATATTTTTTTCTCCGTTATAAATTTACTCTTTCCGCAAACTACTAGTAGATTACGTTGCATTCTCACAATTTGAGTGCTATTTACAGCAGCCAATAATTAAGAACTGGTTCGATGGATTGGCAGCCAAGCTTTAAAGTGCCGTGGCACGGGAGTGTGCCGCTGTCTGCCTAGCGCGGTACGGCACCGGCATGCTTTCGTGTCG
Source organism: Ananas comosus (assembly GCF_001540865.1). Taxonomy (NCBI): domain Eukaryota; kingdom Viridiplantae; phylum Streptophyta; class Magnoliopsida; order Poales; family Bromeliaceae; genus Ananas; species Ananas comosus. The sequence goes on along the minus strand of NC_033626.1, from coordinate 12,412,864 downwards.
ACACATGGTACGTTTGCGTGCCGATGGATACGTATGACCTCCTACTGCCATGCTTTGACACGGACTTATTTTACTTTTTTTTAGTTCCAATAAGCTCGTATAATATTATTTTGAAAGATTTAATCAAATAATTATGAATATTTGCTATGTATTACTTACTATACTCATCAATTAATATATTTGTAACCTTTTTGTATGTAAAGCATAATTATACCTGATGCAGAATAAAAATTTTTACAGGTTGGAATTTAAAAAAAATGCAAAGATATCTTTCTTTCTTTCTTTTGATCATATTACAGTTTTTCTTTTATAAAATACAAAAAAATAATTTTTAAAACAATTTTATAAATTATTTGAAAAAATTATTTTAAAAAGTATTTGAAAAAATTATTTTTTAATTAATTTTTTAAAAAATTTATTAGACCTATAAAAAAAATTGAGCAAAAAATTATATGACAAATAAATTAAATAAATTTAACTATCGATTGATTTAATTTAGTTTTTAATTTTATCAATATATTTAATCTTCTAACGTAAAAATAATTTTTTTTGTTTGATTTGCCTCAAAATTTGTTTATTTAGTTCGATTTTGTTCCTTAATTCGTAAAAAATTTTGCGGTACGACAAATTTTAATAAAATAATTTTTGAAAAAATGGATGTCTGTGGTGAAAGCGGAGGGTTCAGGCCAATAAAGAGGGTGCGGGAGGCTTCGCTCTCTGCAGTATGGATTGGATATGTAAATTAAAAATTTGTCCGTATATTGATAAAGAAAAAAAATAAATTATATATTTTTTGATTTACCTAACAAGTAGATCTTCGATTTGTAATGTTTTTAGGGAGAGTGGGATGCTTCGTGGTATCCCAAAAAATAAAAAAAAAAGAAAAAAAAAGCAAAAAGCAAAAAATAATAATAATAAAATCAGTGTGCCGGCACGGCACAGTGCCGTGGCATGAACTTGCATATCGCTTTGTTTCGCCCGATACGCAGGTCCGTGCCGCGGTACGGAGGGGGGTTCGAGACCCCCCTTGTACCGTGCCACCTTCTAGGTGGCACTGTACGTGCGCCCCTGTGCCTTGCGGCGGCACTTTAAACCTTGTTGGGAGCACAAGTACTTAATAATGTAATTTGTTTTTGGATGGCATTACCTTGTACTAGGCTGTTAGTAATTTCTTCCATATCTTACTCTGTTGCATCAGTTGAGAGTGGTGTCATTATATATGTACATGTGTAGATGTCATGTGTGCAAGCATATACTCTAGTTAGATCATGTATAATCGAGTTTGTACTGCCTGGGCTTCGCTAAATGCAGAAGGAGGTGAGTATCTGGTGGATGGGGAGAAGCCACTTTTATAAAGAAGGCAAACTGAGAGCTTGGTGATTGGCTAGTATTTAGTATTTAATTCGTTGTTCTCTCCAATCTGGATGTTATTCGCCAGAATATTGTTGGTGTAATTCGCCCAATAATATTTCGACTGCTGTTGTGCAAATAGATTGCAATGCGACAGCAAATTGTTATAATTATTCTTATCATAATTTACGGAGTAAGACATTCGCAATGCCTTTAGCATTAAAGTGAAGATCCATTGTGCTACTAATATAACATAATTGCGGGCTGATGAATCTAAATGATGTGGGAAAACAAAAGGTAAGTGGTGATAGTGATGTGGGACTATTCTTGGGCCAACTTGATAGTAGGATCTGCAGAGGCAATCAGGTTCTATCATTTGTAATGGTGTCATCTTACTGCCATTATTAGGTGCAAATTACTTTTCTCGAAAAAGGGATCTATCAAAAGATCTTAGGGTTTATGTAATCTTGAACAAATTTGTATTAGGATAATCATGTATATACTAAAGGGTTTTGTGCATCACTAGCCCCATATGGAGGGATCAAATTTGTTATCTGCTTCTGAAATGGATGGATTAGAGGACCCACATTATACCCTATGCGGATGTTTGAAGTAATGGAGTACTTCACATCAAAATAATGGGGTACTTTTCTTTTAGAGTAGATTGCTAAGTGGGTATTGTAGGGGGAGTAATCAAATCGACCTCATGCCTTGGGTAGGTGAAGCGTCTATTCTGATTTGTACTGCAAAATTATGCTATGACTTACATTACTCGGATCAATATCATTTTGAAATCCACAAATCATAGCGGCCTAACTTGATATGTTTGTTGCTGTCTGGACGAGGAAAATATCTCATAAGCACTGATGTGCTGTGATGAGATGGGGAAAAGAAGCATTCGATAGCTGCCAGTATATTGACTGTTACCTGTGTCCATAAGCTATACGCTCGTTCTTCTAAGCTTTTCTTATTCTTGGACTTAGGCTTTTGGACTTAAAGTCTAGTTGATCCTGTTGTAGGATGTGGGGTTATCAGATGAAATTCGTGTGCTTTCTCCTTCTGTTTCTTCTTTGTGGACCTAGTGTTTGTTTTACTCTATTGTTGGATGTAGCATTGTTAGATAAAGCATTTTTAAGCATTGCTATTAGTAAGTACTAAACTAGAATCTTTATAATGTTTTGTCTTTTTTACTTTTTAGTAGAATTAGCTATAATGGATATTTGTCCCTATCGCAGTAAGTTTCTCATATTTAACTTCTCGTTAAGGTGGGAGCAACTGGCTTTTTAATTTTCTAGATGCTCTATCAAAGATTGCTATAGTTGAGAGTTTGGAATCTGGCAGGACCTTTTTTTTTTTTTCCCTTTTCCCTGAGCTACTACGCACGGTCAATTTATGTACCTGAAACTGTTTCCTTATCCAGGTCCCAATTGTTCGTAAAAGTTCGAATCTTTATTGTCCTAGTGGTCCTATTGATGTTCCCATCTCTTTTGACTCAGCTGATCTCCAAAGCCATTGAATCTCCAGGTCTGAGGCAATAACAGTCCAAGAATTTGTATCGCGAAGTGCGTACGTGATTACTCTTGTGTATTACGTGGCCTCAACTGAGTGTAAAAGTATGACAATCCGTGACTAAAATCATTTACTTATCAGGTTCATGGAATGGTAGTAACGTCGTGTCTCAGGTCTCATCTCTTTGTAGTGGGCGTAGTGCGGAATTGTGTAGTTGTGAAATCGACAAAATAATGTGTCATTTACGTAGGGAACTTTGTTAGCATGATCGAAAGGCGGAGGATATTTGGGTTTTACAAACATAAGAAAAAAACGTGTGACACTAAGGCCTTTTTTCTGTTTGTTCTTTTATTTCCCCATTAAACATCCAACGTGTGTCTTTATATCTTATGTAGCCTGATGTGAAGATGATACATTATGCATAATAGGTGTATCTGACATAGGGATATTCTGATGGATATATATATTTTTTTCCATGCAGCAGTAGGTTACACATTAGTGCTGTAACTAAATTTTCCAACTTATATATTAGATAAGTGGGTTTTAATAGGATTTCCTGGAGTATTTGTGCAATATCTCAACTAGACTAGTTGTGTGGCAAGTGATCTCTTCTGCACTAAAATTTGTTCAATACAATTTTAATGTATTAATGTTTTATACATATCATTACTCTTTTTGATTGAAAACTCCACTATTGCTTGATGTCATGTGACTCAATCTTGTATGATCCTTTGGAAGTGCATTTTGCTATTACCCAGTAATAAAACCATGTAATTAGCTTTTCTTATGTTAGATTAAGTTATACAAGAAAATAATAATGAAGGAAAGGTAGACACAAAGAAACATATGATATACTGTATGATGGTATGATGACGGTGGTTTTTCTCCTTTTTCCTGTTTTTTTTTTCAATTTATTCTCTACGACTGTTTATTATGGACGGCTGAATGGCCGCACATTTAGAATGGATCCTTTTCTCTCTCTGTGTCTCTCTTTATCATCAATAGTCATCATCAAACTTTTGCCGTTGTTTGCTAGTTGTTAAGTTTAGGTTCTTGGGGGGACTCAAATTTAGTCATTTTGGAGATTTTGCCGACGAAGATGCACTCTTAAGCTCATCTGTTTGAGAAAAGTGTAAATTTGGTTGGTATTGAAATTATTGGAATTGCATTTTTCTAGTTTGAGGGAAACAAGCGTACCGCGCCGATTTTTTTTTTTTTTTTTTGAGAAAAATATAACNCTTCTTCTTCTTTTTTTTGAGAAAAATATAACATACTATCGACTGTATTTATTTTTTTAGAAATAAACTTAGCTGAAAATATGAATCAACTAGAATTTGAACTTGGAATCTCGAATACCAACCAATTAGCATGCTCTCGCACCGATTTTGCGATGGAAAAGTTTGAACCTTTTGTCTTGATGCCAGCGAGACTATGGACCACCTTTTCTTGAAATGCTATAGTATCGAAGACCTTGCTAAGCAGGTTTCTACCTAATAAACAGTTTCTCTCAAATTGTACGTCGGTCTGTTTACTCTGGAAGAAAAGTAGGCGAAAAGGAGGTATAATAGGATTTAGGGAGCTAGCTTTTATCGCCGCAACGTGGTGGACAGTCTGGTTGGAACGAAACAGGAGAATTTTTGAGAATTCCAAATGCCCGGTGACTTTTCTGGTTTTCGAATCTCACTCACTTAGAGATACGTGGGATTTTGTTCTCTAGGTTTTTTTTTTTTTTTTTTTTTTTTTTTTCGCGTCGTTACGAGGCCTAGCTATCTCAGTTTGTAGCTCAGTTCACTTTCTTATTGAATGAAGCGGTAGCATGCTACATTCTTTCTTTCAAAAAAAAAAAAGAAAAAGTTTGAACCCGTGACACTACGCATCAACGTTCCAGGGGAACTATAAGGTTATGTATACCTGAATAACAGGTTATAGATCATGTGAATCTCATCCCACTAGGGATATATGGGGAGAATAATTCGGCAATTGAAAGTAAGAAACGCTGCTGCTGCTGCATATCTTTCCTATACAATGATGTTAGGGATGCGACATTTCTTCTGGCACATGCACACACACGGTACATCGACACCGGAATAAAGTGGCCTTCCAGATACAAACGAGCACACCCTAACATCGTTGTATAGGGTTGCACTATGTCTCCCCTGTCGAGCTCGCGCTACTGTAAACATTATTTTATATCAGCAGCAGTGCTGCTACAAGTATTCAATAAGCCCGTAACGTTGGCTCATGTACTATTTATTCATGTGTTGATAAACTCATATAATTTGAAGAATTAAGTGTATAGTCCAATCACAACTCTCCAGAGAGACAGATAGATTAATTGCACAAGAGATGTTCTCGTGGGCTCGTTGTGTTTCCAATGCCATCGGGCATTTTCGGTTGGATGGTTAAGCTGATATAGTGTGCAGGATTTTTTCCCATTTCAAATTAATAAAAAGGGTTAATTTTATATCGATCCCTAAATAATAAATATATTCCTATAAAGTTCAGCTTTTATATATTATTACTATAAAAGTTCTAATGTTTTTACATATGCTCCTGTCATCAGGACAATTTAGTTAAACATAAATTAAATACTTAATTTTTGTTAGTTTTTAATATTTTTATCCTTCTTATCTTATACTGTTATAATTTTTGGATAAATATATTTGGAATAGTAAAATTGAAATTATAAACAGTTTTCTAACAGTAACAAATCAGAAAAATATATTTAAAAATATTAAAATTTTCATAAAAATACCATATAAAAGTTAAACTTTGTCAAAATATATTTATCATTTATTATATTTGAAGAAACATATATGAAATTAACCATAATAAAAAAAGCTGCGCGTTATTAAAATGACAAAAGAATTATTAAAAAAAAAAGAAAAGAAAGTAAGATTATTTAAAGGAAAAGGTAGGGGGGAAGGAGAAAGGTTAGGCGAGAGAGACTGTTGTGGACATCTCACATCTCCAGTGAGCCATCACCACTGCCACTCGGGAGAACACATCCATGCCTTCTAAGTTCTAATCCCATTCCCACCCCCGCCCCTTCTCCTTCTCATCGCCTTTTCGAGCCGTGCCAAAGCCAACGCCGAGTCGCAAAAGCAGAGGAAAAAAGGCATCGGAAAAAAAAAAGAAATATAAATTAAAATAAAAATAAAAAAATAAATAAAAGGAAAGGGGAGAGAGAGAGAGAGAGCATTGAGCATTGAGCATTGAGCATTCAGCTATGGTTGGCGGGGCCCACAAATGGTTGGTGGGGCCCAAGAAGGCAGGCGGTGAGTGGGCTAGTATTGTCGGGGCCGCGGCCGACCAGACAAGCGCGAGTGGCGGGCATCGCCCGCGCACCACCACCTCACCTCGCACGAGAACGAAGCGAGAGGGCACGCAATCATATCCCCCCACGTGGCGCTCGCAGGAGAAACCGTGGGGCCCACCGGGATAAGGGGGCGGTGGGCCCCCCTCTCTCCCTCTCTTTTTTCCATTATTATTATTATTATTTGAGTGCGATCGATCGGAGCGGCGTCGTCTTCATCGTCGTCGTCGTCGTCGTCGTCGGAGCTCCTCTCCTTTTTTTTTTCTACCTCGGTTTCATTTTTTTTTTTAAATTTTTTTTTTGTATCTTTGATATACGTGCCATCCGATCCAACGGCCAGGATGGCAGGATTTGGATTGGTGGATGCCGCCTCAACTCCCGCGCACGTGGGGGTCGCGTCCCTCCGCCCCGCCGCGCGCCCCCAGGAGGGGTGCTGGTGCGCGCTCGCCCACTCGTGGGCCCGCACCCTGCTCGAGTCGCGACACATCATAATTTGCGCCGTTTCTGAACAACAATATAATAAATAATAAATAATAACAGATCAAGATGCTATAAATTTTTCACGATTAAATTTATTCTTTTAAATATTTTATAATGATTATCATCAATCATCATTCCTTTCAATCTAGAATATTCTACTGATCATTTAACCTGCTCATCCTTCAATTGAAAAAAGACAATAACACCAACCAACTTGAATGGCTATTAAAGTAGCCTATATTATTATTATTATTATTATTATTATCAAATAAAAAATATTACATTATAGTTATTTTAAAATTTGTGTTTTATTTAATAATTGCCATAGTAGCAGACACTCTATATCTCTTTTCTTCTCAAATCTGTATTAGATGCTGGTGCTCCAAATAGAAAAACAGAAGCTTGTCAAAATAAACTCTAAATCCATTTTTCGCCGGTATTCTGTTACTACTACTTCTAGTTATAGTCCCTTTTATAAGATAATATGTGTCTCAAATAGATAAGTTCGAAGGTTTTGGTATAAAAAGTTGAAATAAAATTTGATATAGAAATAGAATTATGTGGCTCGCCTCGAAAAAGAAATTGCTTAATGGCGACATCTATCCTCGCCAAAGGAGGTTGGCCCGGGCATCCGCAATGTGTACTTTATTGTGTCGACGAAGAAGCATCGAGCATGTGCTACGGGACTACAACTTTTCTACTTTGGCGTGGAACCGCATTTTACAGATCATTCCTGTGGCTCGAGAGTTGCCTACTCAATCGAGCAGGGGACTTACGGCTGCGATGGATCAAAGTTAGATCTAAGAATTTGATCGGGCCTCTACTTCGTAGCCTGCGGGGAATACTCTGGCAAGAACAGAATTTCAGAATCTTCAACAACGGAGGAATGACTAGTGCAGATGAATTGGCTCTTTCTGTAGAGAAATGCTATTGACGAAGTTTTAATTCGACACTTTTACTATGAGCACTACTGCTCAGATACTGTTTTGCCATAAAAATAAGGCGAGATAGATCTTCGGTTTTGAACAGTTTTTACTCAAACAATACTTTTGCTGGAGCTTTATCATCTGGGCCCTGAGTTTGGTGTTGCGAACTCATAGATTGGTTGGGAAGTTATATTCGATGTGTCGAGTTGGATGTAGGGCTATGGGATTGATCCTGTGCCTTGTCATTGGATGGCACCGATTTGGTTTCGAGTCAAGATGTGGTTTGGTAGTTGGGTCTATCTATCAATGGACCCACTTACTACCAAATTATATCCAATGCCTTAATCCTATCTAAAACTACTTTTGGTTCTTTGTTTCTAAAATTAGGTATTAAAAGTTCATTTATCCTAAACTGAGTCCTCCTTTAGAACACTTGAGTATCGGAGCCAATTGAATAAACTTAAAATCCTAATTTATCTCAATTATTCTGCAATTGTCAAATACAAATGGCGTAAATAATATAAAAGGTTGAGATTAAGAACTTCCAATTTTTAATCCGTTAACATATCTTTTACCTAAGACATCTGATTATAGGAGCCTAAAAAATGGCATTGCTGATGTACAAATGTGGTCTAGGTTTGAAATGACATAAATAGCATCTGACATGATTAGTGGCACACTAGCTTGGAGCCATTCTCTTTTGTTTTCCTTAACTTTTTTTTTTTTTTTTCGTAGAAAAGGAAAGGCAGAAAAGTTTCCTCCCTTTAACTTCTAATATCTTTTAATTTTATCAACTTTTATAGATTCGAACAATATATTTTTCGCTTACGTATTGTATATGGATTTCTTTTTTTTCCACTGTAAGGAGAATATTTCTCTTTCCACTTGCTTAATTAGGGCTAACAAAAGGCTATAGTCTTTTAATATGGGATCTGTGTATGAGTCCTATATATGGAGCTAATATGGATATTCATTGATGATGTTATTAGCAGAACTAATTTTGGACTATTTTTTCTCCGCTAATAAGGAATCCTTTTAATATATATATATATATATATATATATATATATATATATAGAGTCCGGCTACTATACTCTTATGAGTACGATCGCCCTCGTACTCATAAGTTATTTTCAATAATAGAGCTTCCAAATCGACGATCTATACCGTTAAATGTTATCGAGAGCATTTAAAACTTCTAGAAATTAAATTTTATAATTTTTCGATATTATTTACCTTACTATCAAAAGGTCACAAAATTGACAATTTTTAACGGCCGGTATGAAATATTTGCTATTTTAACGGTGAAAAAGAATCGAAATAGGTTGAATTTTTGATAGAAAATTCTACTCGATCACTACCTAAATAAACATTAATAACTCCGATCTTAAATTGAAGGATCTGATCATCCATTTTTAGGATGTCATTCGATTTTAACCATTCATTTTATACTCGCTTGATGGACTTTATAATGATTTTGAAAATTTATGAAAATTATTTTCTAGAGGTTTCAAATACTCTAGATCATGTTTAACGGTGTGGATTGTCGATTCGAAAACTCCAACATCGAAAACAACTTATGAGTAGTAAGGGTTCTATACTCATAAGAGTATAGTAGCCCTACTCTCTCTCTCTCTCTCTCTCTCTCTCTCTCTCTCTCTATATATATATATATATATATATATGAATTATGCTACTATACTATCGATAGTACCAAGTCCTTGGTACTATTGAGTTTTCGGCTATTAGATGAAAGGACGTGCGGTTAGGATGATAGTGGTCCCCTAGGGTTGAGTAGTTTTGGTTAATAGTATTAATGCTAACGGATGAAACTGATCAAATGGTAGATCTACGCGTAAAAAGCTCAAAAGTACAAAGGGCTTGGCTACGTATCGATAGTTATAGGGAGCAACTCATTATATTATATATATATATATATATATAATACATATAATATATATAATTAATTAAATATATATATATAATATATATATATATATAATATATATATATATGAACTAGGCTTACTACTATCGCGGCTCCGTGCTACCAAGTTGTTTTCGATGATGCGGCTTCCAAATCGACGATCGGCTCTATTAAACTTGATGTACACTATTAAAAGTATTTAGAAACTGAATTTCATAATTTTTCGATATTATTTACCTATCAAACAAGTTAGTCTAAAATTTGAACGGCTGAAATAAAAACTCATAAAAAATGATGATAAAAGAATTTAAAATTCAAGATCAGATATACTAATCTTACTCTAAATAGTGAAAAGAATTTTCTATAAAATTTTATCGATTTGGATGTTTTACACCATTAAACTCACAAACACACACATCGGCCATTAAAATTGTCAAATTTGAGATCTTTGATCATAGTCAAATGAGTGTCGAAAAAATTTTGAAATTTAGTTTCCAATACTTTCAAAAGTGTAGATCAAGCTCTAACGAAGCGCTGATCGTCGATTTGGAAGCCGCATCATCGAAAACAACTGGTAGCACGAGCATTCCGTACTAACGATAGCATAGTAGCCGACTATATGTATATATATGTGTAGAGCTACTATGTACTGGAAGCATAAAGTAGTTGGTGCTTATGATTTTTTAGCTTTGCGATCAAAAATTCTATGGTTGGAATGATAGTCGTTACCCTTAGCTTATATCTATATATATATAAGACTATATATATATATATATATTATATGAGGTTATATATATATAGTAGTTATTGATATGTATATAGAGTTGAGCTGGAATTGCTACGGTAGCAAACGCGGCGTCGTATGCCACCATTTGTTTTCAATCATGGCAGCTTTACAATCGATGATCGCATCATTGAACAGATCTAATCGAACTGAGAGGTTTTAGAAACTTAAATTTCAAATCTTTTCGGACATCATTTGCTAATGGATCAAAGGGTTTCAAAATTAGTAATTTTAATGGTTGATATGAAGGGTTTTCTCGTTTAATGGTGTAAAGTTATCCAAATCAATTGAATTTTGGTTAGAAAATTTTTTAAACTATTTAGAACAAGATCTATACTTTTGATCATAATTACAAAATTTCTATCATCACGTTTTAGAGGATATTCATTTTTAGCCATTCATTTTTATGTCTACTTGATGGACAAGAAAATAATATCGAAAAAGTATGAAATTTATATATATATATATATATATATATATATAGAGAGAGAGAGAGAGAGAGAGAGAGAGAGAGAGAGAGAGAGTGAGAGGCTATATTTAGAAAATAAATTTTATGATTTTTTGATATTATTTAACTAACGATCAAAATGGTTAAAAATCAATAATTTTTAATGAATTTTCAAGTTTACGATATAAAAATATCCAAATCAAATAAATTTTTTTTTTATCTACAGTAAGATTAATATCTCTGATCGAAAATTTTAGTACGTACTATATCACCACTTTTTGTGAGATTTTTATTTTCAGCTGTTGATTTTGAACCCTTTCGTGTGGAGCTATTACTGTGGAGCTATTACTCTAGTTCAATATTAACAAAACCGATTTTGATATTGATAGGTAATTTTTTTTTCAAATTTGGTCACTATAATTAAGTAAATTTATTGTGCTTTAATCAAATTTAACCATGTCAATATTATTTTTCTTTATTGGAGAATAATATAATGGATTCCAAATGCTTAGTTGCCAAGGAACGGACAAATCGATGCGGGTTGGAAACACAAGAGCATTGATTTGAAGAGAACAAGCTTATCCATTCGGTGCACGATCTACAAAGAGTACAAGTTTTTGTACAGGGACTAGTGGATCATGCTTTTATGTTATTTAATCTACAATATAATCGAAGTTAAATACTCTTTTTGTGATTTTAATCATGGTTGAAAAAAAAAAAAACTATAGCCTTTATAATGCTAAAATTTTTTTTAGAAAAACATTTGCGTAGATTCAACGTTGAGATCGATTTGGCATTATCTAAAACATTAAGAGTCGTGGTATTTATTGAATCTGATCGTTACTTATTGATTAAATTTGAAAATTGCAATGAATCTACTTAATTCGATCGTTGTGGTTGCATTGCTGCAACCTTATTATGAACCAGTGCTATCACAGTGAGAAAGTATTGATGATGAAAGAGAAATACGCAACTCTTTATTTTTTTTTTATTTAATGAGAAAAATAATTGGAACCTCTCATTGGTGCAAGAAGACATGGACACACTGCATAATTGTGTGGCTATCCTTCGAAACAGCTAGGAAGTAAGCTGTACTCTGAAATCCACCCTCGCATTGGTCGACACCCAAATGAATCAGTCTGTTTGGCTTGTCTGGAGCTTTTGTGTGCACAAGAATGAGATTGAACGTAGCTTTCAGAAAGAGAAAAATAATTTATTAAAATATTATAATAGCAACGTAGAAATTTAAAAGTAGAGCTTCAAGTAGCAAATTCTAAAGTTCGTTCAAGCTTCTCCTCGAAAAAGAGGTATAGCTATTGCTTTCCTAATTAGCGTCATCAGTTTCACAAGGTTGTGAGTTCAGATTCCTGTTAATTACGATTCAGTTAAAAACCTCCGTCAATCAATTTTGTCGCATCTCCGGGTAAGACGTGTGATGTGTTCATCGGACCTCCATCATGTACGTGAGTTGATCGATCGAGGTTTGCCTTTCCAGATTGTTTTCTTTGACTAACACATGTTTTCTTTTTCGTTTTTTTGTGCGAGAATCAATAGAGTTTGACTTAATTTCTAAATTGATCCGTACTTTCAATTACTAGCTTGACTTCTTAAAACGATCCGTACTTTCACTCTATCTCCTTCCAATGCCTGATCACCACCGCATGATTTTTTTCATAAATATTATTAATTAATACAATTTATCACGAGGTTTGGCTACAGCTCAAAAGCTAGACCACAAAAAGTCAATCTTATCCCTCCACCTAAACTGGATGAAAGATGGCTAAATTGACACGTCATCTTATTATTTCTTTCTTTGTTTAAGACTTTAAGTACACGTCCAAATTGCTCCTAGAACTAAACAGTAGAATTTGTTATATTTCAGTTCATCTACAGTAAAGGTCACATATTATTATTTTTGCATGCAATAAATGCTATAGAAAAAAGTATATATATGTAATTTCCATAGTTAAAAAAAGAAAAGACACTGGGCCAGTTTCCCAGTTGTATCTCCACTGTTTCTGATGAGTGGAGCACCAGCAAATTTGCGAGCTCCAATTTCCAAAGAATCGTAAAATTAATGGTTCCCCGTGATTGTGATTAAAAATGTACGTAACATTCGGAGTTGCCATGTAGCTGTAAACATGTAGCATAAAAAATGGCAGTGTATCTATTTGTTCCGTAGCTCGACAAACACCTTGTATGTGGCCAAAACATTGAGAGAGAGAGAGAGAGAGAGAGAGAGAGAGAGAGAGAGAGAGAGAGAGACCCATGAGTACGTACAGTGGGTGGCGACATGGCCAATTCTGATTAGATCCAATTGTTATATGACAACTTTTGGTGTGTTATCGCTGCATGGTCACGTGCCACCAACAACAACAGCATGGTGAGTACTCTTACCTGTATTTTTAAATTTCTTTTTCTTTTTTTCGTAAAAAAAAAGGCATTGATGTATTAATTAATATACACATGCTATATATATATATATATATATATATATATATATATATATAGAGGGATTTATTTGTGCGATATAATTATGGGATAGTGTATAAAGCTCACCAAAGTATTACTCTGACCCTGTGTCCAAAGATTGTTTTATGACTTTGGCCTAGCTTGTCTATTCTTTAACTTTTTTTGGATTTTTTAGCTTTTAATTTGTTGTTGGTAAAAGTTAGAAAAGGAAGATAAGTAGTTTTGAATTTCATCGGAGTAGTTGTGCACGCATCATTATGAGGTGTATGCTGGCTATTTATTATTGAACTAAAATAGATTAAACTTTCTGTCCCGTAATAAAAAGGTTTATGAGGTTAATAAGTCAAGTTGGATGAATCTAATAAGTTGAGTGGGGTTAATTATGATTCACAAAAGATCTAACGGTAAGAGACCTAATGTTCAGATGGATTAATTCAGGTCGAAATTCCTGAGCACTGTGATTGAACCCTTAAGTGCGAGAGGTGCATCCTTCTTATCGGTACGTGTTTTTGGAATAGTTGATTGGTGCTTACGATCTATCGTGGATATATGTATGTACATATATATATATATATAGTATTCATTCTTCTTTTATATTATGATGCAGATGCTAGAAAGAGATTTGATGAGAGTGTAAATTACATATATAATATATAGAGAGAGTCCGGTTACTATGCTATCAAGAGCACTAAGCACTTGTGCTACCAAATTTTTCACCGTTAGATTTATCTTTTTGATCATTTTTATCCGTTAGATTATATTATTCAACCAAGTACCGACTCAATTTTAGGGACCACTATCTACCAAACCGTACATTCTTTCATTTAAGGATCGAAAATCTAATAGCATTAATAACTTGATGCTATTAATAGTATAGTAATCTAATTATATATATATAAAGATTTCATAGGAGAAAAAAAAAAAAGAAAAGGAGGATGTCGAAATTGCTACTACCACTACTAGCCTTAATTAACAAACTAAATATAGAGGCCCCCACTATGTAAGCCCACTTACGCTCAAATTCCCGTAATCTCGTCAAATATTAGTTTAATAATTGTCCTCAAAAGCGTGGCTTAAAAACCACCAAATCAAATTTGTTTTTTTAAGGAAGGAATATCGTCTCAACATGACTAACTATCACTAACAAGCATTACAAATTCGATTATTGGTCCCAATTTTGCGAGCCCACTCACGCCCCGAATCCCCGTAATCTCGTCAAATATTAGTTTAATTAGTTTAATAATTGCACTAAAACAGCGGGTAATAACTAATTATTATTATAATTAATTAAACCACAACAAGGCTAAAAAGGGAAGTTCAAAAAATTGAAAAAAAAACAAAAAAACAAAAGGCCCAGCGAGTTCCTTAATACGATTGGGACACAAATGGTGATTGTGTCGCGGAATATGCTAAAAGAGTCCACATCAAACCCAACATTGGGGCGAAATGGAGGGGGACCAAAGTGACCCAATTACTCTCTATCTCCACCACCCACATACTCTCAAAATTTCTCCATTTTTTTTTTCTTTTTATTATTATTATTTTTTTATAATTTTTTCTTTCAAATCCTTCTCTTTCGCTTTATACCACTATCCCGACATATCTAATCAGATAAGGTCTCCAATGAAAGGTAGCGGTTCTCCCACACATATCCTTCCTGTAGGGTATGTTTGTTTCGCCCATTATGGAAGGAGTAAAGTTGCTATCGACTTTAAATTTCTATATTTTGGCTATTTAAACCGTGAATTAAATTTGTCCATAGCTATGCCTTTCCAGAATATCGTATCGTAACAGAGTCAATTATCGAAGAAAATGAGATAACTGTAACTCTAAAATCCATTGACTTTTGATAAATCAACAGTGATCAAAAAATAAATTTTATCTAAACTTCAAAAATAATTTTCAATCTGAAAATCACTTGCGAACAAACGAACGAACAGACCGTTAGCTTAATTAAGTTAATGACGTGTAGATACTAATGATGTTTCATTCACATCATATGCTGGTTGTAGATATTTTTTTAATTTCTACTTTTTATCACCATGGAGTGGTGAAAGGGGCGTAGCAAAATTGCGACATTTAGCTCACTGTCATTATCAAAATAGAGATGGGCTTGGATTTTTCCATTTCCGCTGCAGGACTATATAGATGGACGACTTGAGAAAGTGATATCTTTGTTTCTTTCTTTACTTTTATTATTTATATATTATGTAGTCTCTTTTCATTTTCGTTTTTTGTTGTCTTTTATTTAATAAAACGTTACGTTCTCAATCTAAATATGCGGCACGAGTAAATACTCATCTGATGGGCAAAGAGTATTAATTAAGACTAATAAACATTTCAGAGCAATTTCCTACAAGATGCATGTCGTGCGCAACATTTGATGACTCAAAAAAAAAAAAAAAAAAAAAAAAAAAAAAAAANAAAGAGAAAAGCGGAATTCGAGGAAAAGGAAGAAACAAGAGCTCTAAGATCAAATATCACATCATTTTACAACATCGTCTTCCGATTGAACTGCGATCAGGTCCGAACCGGATCGATTCTCTTCCTCCTTAATTCTCCACAAACTGCGGGAAATTGCTACTCGATCCACTCCATTTTCCAAACCCTAAATTAATCCCTCCCCCTCCCCCTCCTCTCTCCCCTTGCCTTGCTGTGGGTCGACGACTCCTCTGTTGTGCTCTAATAAAAGAGTTAAAAAGTAAACTTAAGAGATGTACACACACGCACACACTACAGGCCAAGGAAAATGTAGTAAACCAACGTGATGGGGAGCGCAATCAACATCCCAAAAATGACCCTGCAAGCACATCACGAGACCCATTAGAGGCGCTGCGCACACGCGCACACAAAAGGGAATCTACAATGGAAACACACGATACCAGACACTGCAAAAGATGTTCGAGCTTTTTTAAAAGTACTCACGCAGTGCTGAGTATGTCGGGGTGCACGTTGTACTCCTTGGCGAAGACGAAGGGGACAATGCCTTGAGGGAGCGCGGCCTAAATTAAAAAAAAAAAATTGAAATAATAATAATAATAAGAAAGAGACCCAAAAAGAGGAAAGCGGTTAGTCGGGGCGTCTCAGGGACGGCGCACGTATGGTGTTCGACGCTTTGTGTCAGAGAGAGTGAGACCTGGACGACGGCGACGTGGAGGAGGTTGCCGCGGAGGCCTACGGCGATGGAGGCGGCGGCCATGACGGCTGGGCCTGCGAGGAACCGGACGGCCATGGCAAATGTCGCGACGCGGTTGCCGCATGCTATGATCCGCGGCTGCAGCGCCATGAACAGCCCTGCACACGCACGCATATTGCTCGCTCAGAACATTGGACCAACTTTAACCAAAAAAAGAAAAAGATAAAGCTCGGCTTTCAGAACAGCTTTTCTGAACATAACGTACTACTAACCGCCTGATATTTCTATTTGAAGAAACATTCTAATCTTCCAAATGTTTCCCTTTTTATTAAAATCGGAAGTTTATAACAAATCCTAGCTTTTACTTTTGCGACCACAGAATCTCTTTTCTCCTTTCCAGTAGAGTAAAGGCTCTCGTCTTTGCTGTTTGTGGAATGCTTTTAGTAAAGATGAACTGTATAGTAAAAATAAAGGCCGAAGCAAAGCCACACTGGTCTCATTATTAGAGCATTTGTTACGGACGGTGAAAAGTTAAAATAAGCTTTTTAGTTGGAAAACAGAAAATCTCGACTAATGTAATTTTTTTTTTTTGAAAAACTTTAATGTTAAAAACAGCAGGTAATTTTCAAACTTTATTTTAAACATTTTGATAGGAGCTCCAATTTACATGAGGAGTGTCCCCCACGAGTAGATAACTGCTACTTGAAGTGTCAGTAACAGTGAGAGAGAGAGAGTGAAAGAGAGTATGAGGAGGAGCAGGAGGAGGAGAGGCACATGGAAGTACTGACCGAGGCTGAACATAGCCATTCCGAGGCCCGCATCCGACAGTATGGAGATGGAGCCCGAGACAATGGCAGGCATCTCAACATGCCATCTGCAATTCCAACAACCATTATTAGCCAAACCACCACTGTTAAACACAACACAACACAACACAACACAACACAACACAACAGTAAAAAAAAAAAAAATAATAATAATAAAAGAAAGAAAGAAAGAAAGAAAGGGAGGAGGGAGAAAACAAAAGAAAAAGAAACGGTACAGTACAATCTAATATTGGGCAGCATTAAATTAAATTAATTTAATTTAAAATTGTAATTTTAATTTTATTGGGAGTTACTGTTTAGTACTATTGACCGCGCATGTGGTGAGGGTCCATTGCAAATGAATGCTTTTCACCTGAAGGAGACGAGGGCCCAGATGATGCCGATGAGGCTGGAGTAGGTGTTGGGGTTGCGGATGAGCTTGCGCCAGACCATGATCAGGATCAGCCGCGTCATGACGCTCGTCGGCGGCATCGCCGTCGCCCCGTGCAGCCCCCCGCCCTTCCCCGCCGTCGCGTCGTGCGTCTTCTCGTCCCCGCCGCCGCCCTCGTCCCTCTCCATCATCCCCCTGTTCCCGAAGCTGAAGTCGTCCCTCTCCACGTACTCCTCCCCCTCCTTCCGTCGATCCACTGTCAATTTTCTCGCCAACAAAAATAAATAAATAAATAATAATAATGGTTTTTTTTTTAAATTAAAAAAAAGAAAACGAAAAAGAAAAAGAAATCAATAATAATAATACAGAGAGAGAGAGAGAGAGAGAGACACACACACACACACACATCTAATTAATTATTAATTAATTAATCTAATTTTATTATATAATAATGTGCGTGAATTACTTTTGCCGGGCGAGACGGCGAGCCTGACTTCTTTGACTGCGGCGGGGTCGTTCGCGGCGGCGGCGACGGCGATGCCGTAATAGGGATTGTTTCCAAGATGTCGGGAGACGGCGGGAGGCGCTGGAGCTCCACACAAAGGGGAGGTCTTCGTCCCCCGGTCCTCCGTCGCAGCCCGTTCGCCTCTTCACCCCACCGGCGCCGCCCGCGCCGCGCGCCGAGCCCGTCTCGGCTGCCGGCGCGCGGCGCGCTCGGCGCGCTTCCGGCGGTGCGAGGAACACGCGTTGGGGTTGGGCGCCGAGTACGTGTCGTGCGTCCGCGACACTGGCTGCGCCGGCGGCGGGCCGTCGTCCTCAGTTGAGCGCGGGGTGGAGGCGCCCGCCGCCCCGGCCACGGGTAGGCGTCTGGCGGCGCCGAAGTTTGGAGCTGCGGCCGACCATGAGTAGAAGCGGTGGTTGAAGCTGGAGACCGCGCGGGCGGTGGGGTTAGCGCGAGGACTGGAGCGAGTAAGGATCTCGGCGTTCGCGTTGCAGGTTGGAGGGTGCCGGGGTTGCTGGAGAAGCCCATGGAGCGGCGGGAGTAATGTCGGAGCGCGAGCGTTGGAGCGAGCGCACTGTGACGTTGAATTTGCCGTCTCCTTGATCTGCGGCCTCGGTCTCGATGGCGTCGCGGCGGCCGTCGAGCGAGACGACGTCGGAGTCGACGACGATGGAGGCGATGGATCCGGCGGTGTCCGGGAACTGCTCGGTGATGAGCAGGCGCGCGCCGCGGAACTCGAACATGAAGAGCATGAGCGTGTACCAGATGATGCACTGCAGCACGACGATCTGCACCATGAGGCTCCCGGAGAAGTCCCCGTACATGCCCTTGAGGAGCGGGATGCCCATGACGAGCGTGTTGGGCAGGGTGGAGAGGGAGAAGAGCGTGATGGTCCACTCCAGGCACCCCCGCCGGCTCAGGTGGCTCCACGCCGTCAGCGCCGCCAGCACCATCAGCTTCTGCAGCGTGTCCGCCGCGATGAACTTCACGTTCATCGTGTACGGGTTGTTCGTCGAGATGAAGTGGAACGACAGCAGCGGCACTGCGAACAGCGCCACGAACCGGTTTATCCCCGAGCACTGGTCCGGCGAGAATATCTTCCACCACTTCACCGACCCGTACGCCAGTATCATCGCCACGTACAGCGGCACCACCGCCGTCATCACGTGGTAAAAATCCGACACCGTAATCATCTCTTCTGATCCCCTCCTTCTCTACCTCCCTCCCTATACAATTCCCTTCCTTCTTCTTCTTCTTCTTAATTAATTTCTTTCACAAAGCCAAGCCAACCAAGGCCCAGCCAAGCAAAGCAAAGCAAAGCAGAGAGTCTTAATTAATAATAATTAGCTCCTTTATAATGAGAAGAGCTAATAATAATTAACAGGAAGGAGAGAAAAAATAGAGAGCAGCAGGAGGAGATGCAGCAGTGGTGGTAGAGGTACAAGGAGTAGCAGCAGTAGTGGTAGTTATTATTATGAGTGTTAGTAGTGACGAGTAGTAGTAGTAGTAGTAGTAGGAGGAGGAGGGGTTGAGGGGATCGAGGAGCATGTGTTTTGGTTTTGTTTTGTGTAGCGGAGGGTAAGCAGTCGACCGGCAAAACGGCTTATGCGAGCGCTTCGAGAGTCGCGCGCGAGGAGCAGCTGCTTCTTTCCCCTACCCCCCTCCCTCCCACTCTCCCACGCATGCGCTCTCTCTCTCTCTCTCTCTCTCTCTCTCTCCTCACCTCACACACCCACAACTCGAGCTTTATTTGGACTTTCCCTTGTTGCTAGGTATCTCTCATCCCTCTTTTATCCCTGCACGCTTGTGCGGGGATTTTGAATCACTCGGAACTCTGGTGGGAGAAAGGAATAGGATCTATCAATGCGTTGTGGGGATGGAGAGAGAGAGAGAGAGAGACAGAGAGAGAGAGAGAGCGAATAGTGGACGGTATCTTAGCTCGTGCGCTAGCGCTTTTGCTTTTTTCAGTCCGTTACATTAGATTAGTATTAGATCAGATCAGATTAACATTCGTATAGAGTCTGAACCGAGCCTCTTTCTTTCGTTTTCTGGTTTTATAATTATTTCAAAATTAAAACACGATCGTATTTACCAAAAAAAAAAAAAAAAAAAATTTGCCGATCACCAAATTAAAAAAAAAAAAAAACAAAACAAAAAAGGAGGGGCCGGGGAAGAGGACAAGGAAAGCGTTGATTGAAAACCCGGGGTGGGTGGGTGGGAGTGGTGGGTTTGGGCTCGGACGGGAGATGGGGACGCGTCAGTGCCTAACCCTCACTTTTAAGAAATTAGTATAAATTAATCAAAATATAGTTTGTTAACAATACCAACGAAAAAGGGGGAAACTAAATTATTAGGGATACGCACAGTTTTTCAAGCGCTTCGAACGTCGTGCCTGAATAAGAAAACAATAAACAAAATTGTAAACTTAAAACCAAGTCATTATCCAATTCGTAATATTTCAGGATTTTCCTACAATTTGCTATTTGAGAATCTCTACTAGTAAGAATGTTTTGTTATGTTGTCATAAACTAAATCTATTGTGTTCATGACTTAAGGTAATAGATAATTTTTCGCATGTTCTTCTAACTCAAGCGACATTGGGATAATTTTATTATCATTCAAAATATAAGATCTATGAAATTAAAATTAAAATTAAAATTAAAATTAAAATTATCATAAACCAGTAAATAATTTAATCATCACTGTCCACAAAAAAAAAAAAAAAAAAGAAAAAAAAAAAGAAGGGTGAGGAGCACAAGGGGGAATAATTTAACGGGGTCTCGCATAGGGAGAAAGGGGAGGAATCGATTTCCCCACCGCGTGCACTCGCGCCATCATCAACTGCTAAAATCTCGTACACCGCAAAAAGGGCAGGAAAAAAATAAAGGGAAAAAAACTTACCCCCACGTAATTAATTAAAAACTTGACCCACATGGGTGTGGATCAAACTTTTTTAAATAAATGCCCTTCATTAGCTGGAAAAGTTTAAACTTTTTTGTTTTTTGGGGTGCATCTATACCCCTTTGAACATTTTTATTGGGGTATGAACTATTCAAAGTGTGAGTTTGCGATTGTGCCTTTGGAAAATCGGTTATTTGCTTCGATGTCCCCCGGATACATGCATGAAATGTTATTTTCTTAAACCAAAGTTATATTTTAATATTGTTGGGTTAGAAATTGAATACGGTGCGACGCTGATCGGATTAAAGTGCCGGCAAAGTCAGGTTCTTCTTCAGAATGTGAGTTGACTCCTAAAATGACCTTCGGATGCGCCATTAGCAATTCAAGCGACTCGGTTGAGGAGGGATTGGCTCAACCGAGTTTCTCCGCAAATATTCACAAATAGATCAAAAAATAAGCTCGGCTGAATAAATCGAGTTATTTATATTGATCGAGAAAACAAAATTACAAAAACTGTTGCAAGAATTAAATCTACTCCTATAAAAACTCTTAATTAAACTCTTAATTGTGCTCTTAATTAAGCTCTTAAACAAAGACATAGGAGAAAAAAATCAGTGAACTATCCCTAGAAAATCATAAATGCTGAAAAAAAAAAAATTAAAATTTGTTACGATCTCTTGCTGTGTGAAGGACCCTTCTCACAAGCAATTTTTTTTTTCTATTTATAGCAATATTTTCTCCCGCCTGCAATTATTGGATGAATCTTATTATGGAGGTTTCTTCGACCACGTTCCTATTATTTCGGGTTATGATTCGGCTTATCCTTTGCTGGTCATGGAATTCTTTCACCACGTCTCTAACCGCTCTCGCCTAAACCACTCTTCTATTTAAGTGTTATTCTTCTCGACTTCTGGTATACCACGTGTCACCTTTTGTCTCCTTGCCGTTCTTTGCTCACATAGTGTTATTTTTCTGATGCCAATAAATATATATATAAATATATAGAGAGAGAGAAAGTTCAACTACTATATTTTTAGGAATATAGAACTTTTTATATTCATAAGTTTTCGATAATTAGATTTACCCTTTTAATTATTTTACATATTAGATCATACTTTTCGACCAACCACCCACTCAATCTTAGGAGACCATTATCATTTTAGTTGGGAACTACTATCATCCTAACCACACATCCTATCATCCAATGGTTGAAAACTTATGAGTAGCTTCTCTCTCTCTCTCTCTCTCTCTCTATATATATATATATATAATTGAGCTAGAATACTTTAGAAGCACCAAACCCTTGGTGCTTCTAGATTTCTAGCCCTTGAATTTACTTCTTGATTACTAATAGTCGATGGATCAAATACTATTCAATCTACCACCACCTACCGCCATCATCTCAACCCCACATCTCTCCATCCAATGGCTAAAAACTCGAAAGCACCACTCCCTTGGTGCTTATGGGAGTATTCAAGCTCAACTCTCTCTCTCTCTCTCTCTCTCTCTCTCTCTATATATATATATATATATATAGTCCAGTTACTATACTATCAATAACATCAAGTGTCTAGTGCTATCAAGTTTTCGCCATTAAATTTATGTCTTTGGTGTTATTAATAGTATATTAAACTAGTTCTATATATATATATATATATATAATATATGGAATTGAGTTAGAATGCCTTTAGCATTTAGATTTACATTTTAATTAATTTCACCTTTTAGATCAAACTATTCAACCAATCCCTTACTCAATTCTAGGGGGACCACTATTAAACCCTAGGGCACAACTATCATTCTAACCTTATAATTTTTCATTTAAGAGTTAAAAACTCGACAGCAAAAGAGCCAAATACTATTAACAGTATTTCAGTTCAATTCTATGTATATGTATATATAATCGCAAAGATGCTACTATTGGTGGTGTACAGCTTACTTGTTTACAAGCATTGGGAGGTATTTTAGGTAAAACTTAAAGAGGGGGCGTGAATGGTCGTATTGCCTTCTTATTGTTGTGATTTTAATTTTAGTAGTTTATAATGGAGTGTTTAGTGAAAGGGTACATGAGCTGGTGAGGATTGTACTCTGTCTATACTTATGTTGGGAGGGGTCTATATGCAAAAATTCTAAAGTTTAATTAATTATCACCACCTGTTAAAGGGTGGCAAAAAAAAAAAAAAGGCAAAAGGCTAAAAGAAAAGGCTGCTTCTAAGGCCTTTTAAGATGAATAATTATACTCATTAGATTCTAAATGTTCCTACTTAGCTTTGTTAAGGAAAGAGATCTTTTTGAGATGATGCTTTTTCCCTATCAGGAGAATTAATAAAATAGCTTTTAAACGAAGCTATGATCCATAAAATGAGGGTTCTCCACTTCAATGAGGGAGGAGTATTTACTCAGGATAAGCATAAATCCAAGCATTGTTTCTGGGAATGGAACAGTGGTGGGTGGCCCCCACACATGGTATTATTAATTACCCCAACATAATTCATTTTTTTTTGGGTGCAATTCTTAGTACTAATAAAAGGGATTTTTGTAGACCTAGATATCCGGATCTTGACTAGGTAGTCCACTTTGATGGACTTTGCATGAAACAATTAAATTCTTAATTAATAATTAATCAATTAATTTGCTTTGTCTTTGTTTGTTATTTTAACTAACTTAATTGAATTTTATATAGCATAGCAGTAGCAAAGTGTGCAATTTAAATTTGCTTGGATAGCATATATTTTTGGATATAGAATTAAACAAAGCACCATTTAAAGAGTGGAATCCTTGTCTCAGTACCAAATTCTTCGACTAAAAGAAAATTATTGATTATTAGTTTCTTATCTCCGCAATCACATATCAATAATGATCAAGTTTATTCTACTTCTTTTCTTATTATTTTTTTAATAGAATCTACTATTTACGGAGCTGACTATGATATTGATAGATAATTTTATTAAATTTTGACCGCTATACTTACTGAATTTGATTAGATAAAATGAATCTAGTAAAAGTAATGTGCCTCATTGAATAGCTTACAAATTCAGCTACAGCTTGGTGGCATACCCATTTATAATTGTTTGATCTAAAGTAGGAGCAGGTCTTGCGTGTCCGTGCTCTTAAGCCGTTTTCGATCATGGAGCTTCCGAATCAACGATCGGCTCCGTTAGAATTGATCTAGCGTATTTGAAGTATGTAGAAAATAAATTTTGCGATTTTTCGATACCATTTACCTAGCGATAGAAAGGATTCAAAATTAATGGCTGAAAATAAAAATCTCAAAAAAAGTGGTGATATAGCAATAAAATTTTCGATCAGAGATATTGATCTTGCTATAAATAGTATAAAAAATTTTCTATCAAAATTTTATCTGGTTTGAATACTTCTACACCGTTAAACTTGCAAATGGTATACATCAATCATGAAAAATTATTGATTTTGAACCCTTTTGCTTGCTAGGTAAATGATATCGAAAAATCGCAAAATTTATTTTCTAGATATTTCAAATATGCTAGATTAAGTCTGACGAAGCCAATCGTCGATTCGAAAACTCCATCATCAAAAATGGCTTAGGACAAGGAGGGCTCCGTGTGATAGACTTTATAGGTATGTAAAACAAAACCGAAAATAAATACATACCAAAATTCATGATCAAAACAAAATTATAAGATAACTCACAGAGCACCATAGAGAATAAATTCTTGATCAATCTTGCGGAAGTGTGAAGTCCGGCTATGATCTGAAAGTCACGAACCGAACTTGGGTGATTTGGTTTCTCCTCCTATCTTAGGCACTCTGCTGTATGGTGTGGAACCGATGGTAATTCTTCACCAGAATGTTTATGAAAAGGTGGCAGGACCAATACCCCTTTATATAGAGCCCAAATCGACTTCCCATCAAAGTCTGATTAGGATTCTATTTAAATTTAAAGTAGATGGGATAGGGATAAAATATACCATATCAAGTAGTTCTAAATCTGTTAGATTGACTTTATCACTACTCAAATCCTAAAATTAAATATGATTAGATTGGTCAAATAATATATGGAAATCCTAACACCTGCTCCTAATACACACAACGACCTTACTCATAAATAGTAATATATTTAACTGTTGCTTCTTGTTACCACTTCCATACATTACGTGGCCCTTTGGTTAATGTTCTCAATTTATATAAAATATATATATATATATAATATATATATATATATATATATAGAGGGTGCTCGTGCCTCCACGGAGCCTCCGTGCTCCTGAGCCATTTCGATAATGGAATTTCTGAATTGACGATCGGCCCTCCTTAGATTGATCTAGCGTATTAAAGTTTTTAGAAAATAATTTTTGCGATTTTTTGATATCATTTACCTCATGATCGAAATGATCAAATCAATAATTTTAATGGTTGATATCTGCCGGTTTTCAAATTTAATGTTGTAGAAAGTATTCAAATCAGATAAAATTTGTACAAAATTTTTATACTATCATATAATAAATCAATATTTCTGATCAAAAATTTAGTGCTATATTCATCACTTTTATAAATATTTATTCACACGTTAAAAATTATTATTTTAATCCTTTCGATTCCTAGGTAAATGATATCGAAAAATCGCAAAAATATTTCTAGAACTCAAAACGCTAGATCAAGTCTAACGGAGCCGATCGTCGATTTGAAAATTCTATCATCGAAAACGGCTCAGGAGCACGCAAGACTCTCCGTGCCTTGAACACAGCAGTCGCATTATATAATATATATATAATATTATATAAGTAATATATATATATATAATATATATATATAATGAATATAATTGCAGCTCATGCTTTTAAAATGCAGTCATGTGTCTGTGACGAGTTTTCACGCCTTGGATTAAAATGTGCAGTTAGGATGATGTGGCCCTAGCATTGTTGAAGTGGTTGTTGGTTGAAATAGTATAATCTAACGGGTAAAAATGATCAAAGGCAAGATTGACAGCGTAAAAAATTTACTAAGCATCAAAGTGCTTGATACTTTTACAAGCTACCGGATACCGGACGTCTATATAATATATATATGATATATAAAGTCGCGCTACTATAACTTCGATAGACAACCTTTGTTACTTATTGATTTTCTTACCTTAGATATATCATTTGACATTTCCACCCCCGTAGTTATACTATTAAATCAACCACCCACTCAACCTTGGGGACACTATCACCTACCGCACATCTCCTTATCACCAACTCGAAAATCAATAGACAGAGACTATTGAATAGTATAACATAAACTAAACATATATATATAACTGTATATAAATATTATAGATATAATATAATATAATATATATATATAATATATATATATATAATAAACTATAATTGAGCTCCTATGCTTTTAAAAGTACTAAGTTATTGGTGCTTATAGATTTTTAGCCATTGGATTAAAAGATATGCGGTTAGGATGATGTGGGCCCCCTAGGATTGAATGGATGGTTGGTTGAATAATATAATCTAATGGTTGAAAATGATTCGAGGAGTAGATCTAACGGTAAAAAACTTACAAGCACCAAATGCTTGGTACTTTTACAAGCAGCATAGCTGGACTCTATATATATATTTCAAATTTCTGTTTGTCGACAGAACTATTTTTTAACGGAAAAAAAAATTGATTTCTCTTTCCTTACGTAAAATAAATAACGTAATGAAACAAACTTTTAATTTCTCTTTATCTCTAAAATAGAAAAAAAAATATACTTATCCAAAATTTTGCCAACCGAAAGATATTTACCGTGAATCTATATTTTAATTCGAAATTTGTTTATTTTTTTTATCTTGAAAATAGAAAAAAATTCATGCTTATCCAAATTTTTGTGAGAATATCTACTATAAATCTATATTTCAATTCAAAATTTAAAATTAATTTAAAATTTTAAATTTTGGGACTATCAACATATTACAACGGAAATAATTTAAAAGATAGATTGGTTGATAAATTTGTAAATCATATTTTTGAATTAATATGATGAACAAATTTATAATCACTTTGTAAAAAATTATCTCAAATAAGAACGAACGGTTATTACCAATTTGTAAAAAAACATATTTATACCCATCTATAAATTCAATTTTACGAATGATTATGATCAATTAGTTAAAAATATTTAAAATAAAAATGAATGATTATAATTAATCTGTTAAAAAATAGCACTTCTATCCATCTATTTACATTAAAATTTAAATTTGAGTTTAAATCATGAATTAAATTAAATCTTTGATTTTTGATATCAAATCTATCTATCTATTTTATATTAAAATTTAAATTTGATATTGTAAATATTTTCTAATAAAATATAACATATAAATTTACAAAATATTTTATTCTAAATTTTTGAATAAATATGATTTATAAATTTTTATTGATTTAAAATAAATTAAAATAATTATTACGTGCATTTGCAGTTTGCACGTACGCTCAACTAGTGTGTGTGTATATATAGAGTGAGGCTACTATGCTTCTGGAAGTACGGAGCCTTCCGTGCTTCCAGGTTGTTTTCGATGTTGCGACTTTTGAATCGTCGATCGGCTCCGTTAAACTTGATCTAAAGTATTTGAAGTACCTAGAAAATAAGTTTGCGATTTTTCGATATTATTTGCCTAGTGAACGAAGGGGTTCAAAATCAACGGCTGAAAATAAAAATCTTACAAAACGTGATAATATAACATTAAAATTTTAAATCAAAATTATTGATCTTGTTTTATATAGTATAAAGAATTTTCTATCAAAATTTCACGTGATTTGAATATTTCTATACCGTTAAACTTGTAAGCAGCTCACTACGGCTATTAAAATTATTGATTTTGAGCCTCTTCGATCACTAGGCAAATGATATCGAACAATCATAAAATTTATTTTCTAAATACTTCAAATACTCTAGATCAAGTTTAACGGAGCCGATCGACGATTCGAAAGTCGCAACATCGAAAACGGTATGGAAGCACGGAAGGCTCCATACTTCTAGAAGCATAGTAGCCTCACTCTATATATATATATATAGAGATAGGCTGGTATACTATCGGTAGCACGGAGGTCTCCGTGCTACCAAGTTATCTTCAATGATGTGGCTTCCAAATCGACGATCGGCTCCGCTAGACTTGATCTACACTATTGAAAGTATTTGCAAACTAAATTTTATAATTTTTCGGCATCATTTACCTATCAAACGAGTAGTCTAAAAATTAACGGCTGAAAATAAAAATCTCATAAAAAATGATGATAAAAGACTTAAATTTAAGATCAGAGGTACTGATCTTACTCTAAATAGTGAAAATAATTTTCTATAAAGATCTTTTCATATTTGGATTGTTTTACACCGTTAAATTACAAAACATCACACTCTACCATTAAAATTGTCAATTTTAAAACCTTTTTGATCACTACCAAATGATGTCAAAAAATTATAAATTAATTTCCAAAACTTTTAATAGTGTAATCAAGTCTAATTAATGGAGCCGATCGTCGATTTTGACCACAATCACTATCGAAAACAAGTTGTAGCCCGAGCCCTGTGCTACGATGTATACCAGCCTGTACATTATATATATATATATATATATATATATATATATATATATATATATATTATATATATATAGAGAGAGAGAGAGAGAGAGAGAGAGAGAGGAGAGAGAGAGAGGAGAGAGAGAGAGAGAGTAGGGCTATTGTGCTATTAGGAGCACAACAGTCCTTGTGCTCCTAAGTTCTTAATCGTCCATCAAATTGATGGGGGTTAGGTGAAAGGGAGAAGAGTTAATTAGAGAGAAATTTGTTTCTCAATTTCTCTTCTCTTGAATTTCTCTCCAATTTCTCTTCTCCCATTCACCTAACCACCATCAAATTTGATGGGCGTGTTTAGAACTTAGAACCACAAAGGCTGCTGTGCTCCTAATAGCACAGTAGCCCTAATATATTATTATATATATATATATATTATATATATATATATATATATAATATATATATATATATATATATATATATATATATATATATATAATATATATATATAAGTGTTCTGGTGTGTTCGGAAGCACGGATGCGCTTCGTGCTTCCACTTTGTTTTCGATGTTGGACTTTCAAATCGACGATCGGCTCCGTTAGACTTGATCTAGAGTATTTGAAGTATCTAGAAAATAATTTGCGATTTTTTGATATCATTTGCCTGTGAGTCGAAGTGGCTCAAAACAACGGTGAAAATAAAAAATCTCACAAAATATGATGATATGACATTAAAATTTTAGATCAAAGTTATTGATCTTGTTTTAATGGTATAAAGAATTTTCTATCAAAGTTTCACGTGATTTGGATATTTCTACACCGTTAAACTTGCAACGGCTCACCACGGCCGTTAAAATTATTGATTTTGAGCCCCTTCGATCACGAGGCAACCTATATCGAAAATCGCAAAATTAATTTCTTGGTACTTAATACTCTAAGATCAACTCTAACGCGAGCTGATCCGTCGATTCGGAAAGTCGAACATCGTAAACAAAGTGGAAGACGGAGGCCTCCGTGCTTACGAAAGCATACCAGCCCCATCTATATATATATATATATATATAGTCTGACTGGATACTATCGATAGCAATCAGCACTTGATGCCTACCAAGTTTCTACCGTTAGATTTACTTTTGACTATTTTCACCATTAGATTATACTATTCAACCAACAACTTACTCAACCCTAGGAGGTCACATTATCCTAACCGTACATTTCTTCATTCAAGGGCGAAAACTTGATAGCACCAAGTGCTTCGTGCTATTGATAGCATTCCAGTATATATATATATATATATATATATAATATATATAATTATATATATATATCTATATATTATATATATATATGAATTGAGCTCTATACTTTTAACAGTACCAAGTCATAGGTGCTTGTAAAGTTTTTGGCCCTTGGATTAAGGATGTGCGTTAGGATGATTGTAGCTCCCTAGGTTAAGTGGTCAGTTGGCTTGGATAGTATAATCTAACGGTGAAAATGATTAAAAGATTAATTCTAACGGTAAAAAATTCACAAGCACCAAGTGCTTGGTGCTTTTACAAGCACCATAGCCGGACTCTCTCTCTCTCTCTCTCTCTCTCTCTCTCTCTCTCTCTCTATATATATATATATATATATATTTTAAATACTCTAGATAATGTTTAACGGCCTGAATTGTTGATTCGGAAACTCTATTATCGAAAACAACTTATGAGTATTAATGCGATCGTACTCATAAGAGTATAGTAGCCAGACTCTACATATATATATATATAAAACCGGATTACTGTGCTATTAGAAGCACAGCAGCCGTTATGCTCCTAACTTTTTAATCACCCATCAAGTTTGATGGGTGGTTAGAATAAGAGAGGTAAGAGATATTGAAGAGAAATTCAAGAAGAAGAAAAATTGAAACACCCAATTTCTCTGCAATATTTCCTCCCTCTTTCATTCTAACCACCCATCGAACATGATGGGTAGTTAGAAAGTTAGGACCACAAGGACTGCTATACTCCTAATAGCAGAATAGCCCTACTCTTTCTCTCTCTCTCTCTCTATATATATATAGAATGAGAGAGATAGTTGAGCTAGAATACTATCGATAGCAAACGAGTTTCGCTGTCACCCATTTGTTTTTGATGATGGAGGCTCTAAATCGACGATCGGTATAATTGAACATAATCTATACTACTTGAAGTGTTTAAAAATCAAATTTCATACATTTTCGATATTGTTCTCTTATCCATCAAGTGGACACAAAAATGAACGGCTGAAAATGAATATTCTTTAAAAATGATGATAGGAGTCTTGTAATCAAGATCAAGAGTATAAACCTTGTTTTAAATAGTTTAAAGAATTTTCTAACAAAAATTCAATTGATTTGGATATTTTTACGCCGTTAAACGAGAAAACACCTCATATCGACTATTAAAATTACAAATTTTGAAACCCTTTGATCATTAGGCAAATGATGTCGAAAAAATTTGAAATTTGATTTCTAAATACTTCAAGTGGTATAGATCATGTTCAACTGTGCCGATCATCGATTTGGAGGCTCCATCACCGAAAACAAATGGGTGGCAACGGAGCCCGTTTGCTATTGATAGTATTCTAGTTCAACTATATATATAGATATTTTTGGTAAGTGACAAAGGGCTTGGTGGTTGGTACGCGAGACCTAAGTTCGAATCCTAGTTGATTCACATTTTCAGCTAAGTTTATTTCTAAATGAAATAAACAAAGCGGGTAGCGTGCTATCTATCTCTCAAAAAAAAAAAAACTTTTCCTTCCTAACTTTCGAAAATTTATATTTTACTACATCAATATTTCAAATTCTTGAATTTAGCCCTCCTCCGTCAGTTCCATTATTTTTCCTTTAATTTTTTATAATTATAAAAAAAATACCCTTCAAAATGACAAAAATATATTAAAAATTTTTTTATAAAAAAAAATAAAGATATTTTGGTTATTTTACCCTTTCCATTAACGTCTTACCCCCTGCAGATATTTTTGAAATTTTAAGGAGGAAAAATATAGATTTTTGAAAGTCGGAAAGAGAAAGTGAAAAAGTTAATATTTATAAAAAAAAATTCTATATTTTAGCCATATATTTTATATTATATATATATGTTTTGTAGAAATCTGCAAAAAATTATGCAGATTAGGCAGCCGACCAAAATATAGTAGGTAGATTCTTCGAAGACTTAAATCTTGGAATGATGATGTAGAGTCCACTTTGACAGAAAATTGGCTAAGACATTGAACAATTTCATCACCATAATTGCTTGGTTATTTTTCATCTTCGACCCTACTCAACGAAAGATTCTACATTAATAAAAATTAGAAAAACCAAAGATTATAATATGAAGGTTTGGTTTACATTTTTCAAACAGCTTCTTTGGTTATATATATATATATATACATATATATATATAGAGAGAGAGAGAGAGAGAGAGAGATATTGGCTTTCTTGTATTTTCTTAAACCGGTTGAACCAGCTCTGTCAGACGAGTTGGGCCATGAACCGATCCTTGAGTGTTTGTACCGAACTGGTTGAACCAGTGAATTTGGCTTTCTTGTATTTGCTTAAACCGGTTGAACCAACTCTGTCAGATGAGTCGAACCATGAACCGGTCCTGGAGTGTTAGTACCGAATTGGTTGAACTAGTGAATTTGGCTTTCTTATATTTGCTTAAACCGGTTGAACCAGCTCTGTCAAATGAGTCGGGCCATGAACCGGTCCTTGAGTGTTAGTACCGAACTGGTTGAACTAGTGAATCTTGAGTCGGTAACAATCGTTGTTCGTTACCCCCTTTTGTTTCTAAAACCCCTTCTCCTTTTCTTGTATCTTTCCTTGTCTTAACAAGCACCAAGGCCGAGCCCAAACGCAAGCTGAAATCTGAGCCCAACCGAAAAATCCGGGCCAGCTCGAACCGGTTAATCGACACCGACTAGCTCGGAGCCCACATTGGAAATGTTTCGCGTTGTCCTCATCGTCGACAAAATCATTGAAGCTGATGCCCTGAAGCCATCGAGAGGGACCGGAAAAATGCTAGAACACCGAAAACTCGGGGCTCATGTCGACAACATGTCTCAAATCCTAAGCAACCACTGTGGGCCATTTTGGTAGTTAGAAGAGCTTTTCCCTCATCTTATGATCACTAGACTATGCTAGATACTATATAGTCTCATGAGACCATCTTAGTTAATTGATGGGCCCCATTACATGTGTACATACTCATTGGTTTCCTTGAATCCATGAAAGAATGTTTGAATCTGTTATAGGAATCATTTGATTCGTTAGATTATGTGAAAATTGTTATTGGTATGTACATTACCTAACTCTGTTGTGGCCATGTAGTACCCACTAAAAAAAAAAATCCGAATAATGGTTTTCATTAATTAGCCTTACTTGGTACTAACTGAAATGGTTATTAGGTATGGATAATTTGTGAAAAAAAAATAAAGCATTCATTCGTCTCATTGGGTTACATATTAGCTAGTGCAATAATTTCTTTCGGGCCAATTGAATATTTTGCACTATCTATGTTATTCTTTGTTATCTTTTTAATTTGAAATTATTAAAGTACCAGTGAAATCGTACTACTAGTTTAATATATCGTTATATGATTGGACTGTTAATTTATGCTTCGATTGTTGGCTTAAAGGGTCCAGCATCCTATTCTGTGGGAAAATATTAGATTGGGCTTAGTTATGTTCGAAATAGCATGATGCTGGATTGGACCAGATTATATTCGAAGTGGCGTGAGACTAGTTGAGTCGAGTCACAATCGAGACCTAGTATATCTATACACTTCAAGTGAATTGGTTGCGTATTTTTAGCAACTCGAGTTTTGGAGATTAATAATTAGCGCCAACGATCTAACACCGACGAGGTGCTGATCTGTATAATGCAAGCAACTTTATTGTAAGGGGCAATTGCTTATAAGGAAAGCAATTGCTTATAAATTACCTGGCGCTGTATTCACGGAAAAAATATAGGATTGCATAGACGAATAAGAAAGAATCCATATTAATTTGCTTGGTAAATGGCACAGGAACGGTAGTTTTATTGAAGGCTTGTGTTAATGTGTCATCTCACAGAGTCACAGGACATATTCTAGTGTAGTTGGATTTTCTGGGGAACCAAATGGGCCAGGCTTGGACTGGGCTTGGGCCTTATCTGCTTGGGGTCGGCCCCTTATCGGGTCACGGTCACAAATTCTGTTTTGACTGTGTAACTAAATCGATTCATGGCAACAAAGAAAATGGATTGAGAAGCTTTTTTTTTTTTTTCTTTAAGAAAAGGATTTAGCAAATCTATGGTCGAACACTGCACCACTGTGTGCAAGGACAAATGAAATTGTACAATAATTTGTTCGGATGTTAGAAAAAAAATATAATAATTTTTATGCAATGCCCTCATAGTCATAACATTTTGGACGGTGCGAGGTTGTCAAAGATGAACCTACTAAAAGCCCAAATTGGGTCTTATTTCATCCTTCAACGCAAAGAGGACTACATTGGATGGGCGAAAAACTTGCAGAGAACTAACAGAGAAGCGAGGAGATGGAGGCTTCAAAAATTAAGCTACTTACATTGCACGTCTATCCACTTCCATCATATTTTACACTTCAATTTAATATTTGATGAATTATAATTTTTTCTCTGCTGAAAAGTTGATAAAAAACAGTACAGTACTGAAGTATAAGACTTGACCAAAGTCCAAACACAATTTTCTAGTAAACTAGCTTTGCCGGGATAAAGCCATGGTGAAACGCTGCTGAGACCAATTGCCGAAGTTCCTTGACAATGGCAATCATCGAAAGTCGGTGGCGAAACACAGCGAGTTGCCGATTTTAAGGCATCGGGGTGCTGTAACATCTCCCAGTGCCGAGTTTACGGCCATATCGGCGCCGAATTTACATAGGGCTGGGAATTCACAACACGTGCGACTCACGTGATACACGAAGCATCAGATCCGTGCTTAGTGCGATCGCCATATATGTCGGCGATTTTCGCGACCCTTTCTCTTCTTCATCTTCTTCTTCCTCTTCTATCGTAGATCTGAGATCTCCGCCTTCTTCTTCTTCCCCGAGAAAGAGAGCTCGAGTGGTCCAACAATGGCGTCCTTTTGGAGCGGAGGAGGCGCCCGCGACCGCGATGTCGACGACGTCGACGACTTCGACGAGTACGACCCCACCCCCTACGGCGGCGGCTACGACCTCGCCCTCACCTACGGCCGCCCCCTCCCCCCCTCCGACGAATCCTGCTACCCTCTCTCGACGTCCTCCTCCTCCTCCGTCGACTACGAGAGGCCCCACTACTCCTCCGGCTCCGTCCCCTCCGCCTACGGCGGCGGCGACGAGGACGACCGCTACGGCCGCCCCCGCCCCAAGCCCCAACCCGCCTACGGATTCCGCCCCCAGCAGGAGGAGGAAGGAGGAGGCGGCGATTACGGCTACGGCGGTGGCGGTCGTCCCCAGCCGAAGCCCGAGTATGGCTACGGTGGTAGGCCGAGCGAGGAGGCGGGGTACGGGCATGGATCTGGGTATGGGAAACCTAAGAGAGAGGACGAATCGTCGTATGGGTATGGGTATGGGCAGGAGAAGCCGAAACCCTACGGCGGTTATGACGGGAGCAAGTATCAGAGCGGTGGGGAGTACGGGTACCAGAAGAGTGAGGAGCAAACTTATGGTGGTGGTAGCTATGGATATGGGGCGAAACCTAGCTATGAGAAGCCCCAGAGCGGTGGGGAGTATGGGTACCAGAAGAGTGAGCACACTTATGGTGGTAGTGGATATGGAAGTAGTGAAGGGTATGGGTATGGAGCGAAACCTAGCTATGAGAGGCCTCAGAGTGGTGGAGATTATGGGTATCAGAAGAGTGAGGTGGAAACTTATGGTGGTAGTGGCTATGGGGCTAGTGAAGGGTTTGGGTATTCGGCGAAACCTAGCTATGAGAAGCCCTCTTATGCAGGGCATGTGGAGGAGAGTGGTAAGTACCAGAAGCCGAGTTACTATAGCCAGGAGCAAGAGGAAGGGTATAGCCGCCCGAAATATGTGAGTTCTATACATTCTTCTCTAACTTTCTTCAGGCTGCAAACACTTAATTTCGTATCATTTATTTCCATTGATGAACTTGCTTGAATTTGTGACATGTTTAGACCGCTGTAGTTATGTTTCTTATAATATGTGAATGTTCGGTTAAGGCCGAGATAATGCTAAGGGCAATGGGACTTCAATAGTAATGTAGTAGCTTTCTTCCAGTGGCATGTGACCTAAAGATATAGATGACTTACTTGATCGCTGAATTATGTTATTTTTCTTAGATGAGCTGTAAAAGAATGAAGAATCATCTGCCTATATGTATTAAAGGATTCGGAGCATATGTTCTTACAGAGATGTTAGCTGGGAGGTGGCCCTCTATGGCTTTTACATGATCAACATCTGATGGGAGAAAATGACCAATGTCTGAGAAATGTGCCTTAAACGTTTTGAAGTTTTTAGGGCTGTATGTAATAATTAGGTGAGGGAATGTAGAGGAGACATAACAAGGCTCTGTATCGGCTTTCAAGTGAAATAGTAAGGAGGTGCGAGTCAGCAATAACTAAGAGGTTATTGCATTTTCCTCCCTCGCTAGTAGGAGTAGGAGTTGAGAAAGGACCATGAATCATACTTGAGGAATCCTTTTGTTTAAATCTGTATGCAAATACTAACTAGTTAATACTCTTATGTTGCATTTTCCCTCTTTGACAAGCATCTCTTTGCTTTTCGACTGTATATTTGTCGTTCCCAGATCAGTAGGAATAAACAGTTTTTGTTTCCAACTGAGTTATAGACGACTGACAAATAATTTTTGTTTGGGGCTACTGGCAGGGTGATGATTTGGATGAGGAAAAGAAGAGCCGCCATCAGAAGCATCACCACCGCCGCCACCACAACTATGATGATGAATGATCCGTCTCCACTGTTGGTGTGGTTTGATACCCCCACAACCCTAGCTACTAAATAAAGATGGGGGTTTCCTTGTTATGTTTTTCATGTGTTGTCTGCTTTCATACTGAATTTGTTCTCGCAAGTCTCTGATGAAACTTGCAGAAATCTATGTCTGCTTTTAATAACGTAGCTTGAACTATCATACTATGTATGGAATTCTTCTTTCATTGTGATTGTGGGCCTTGAGCAGTGTTATGTTCCCCAAATGTTTGAGCAGTGTTGTAAACATTGTGGTTTTCACCTTCCTGGTTTACTCCTCCGTGACCATAGGATGCACTAAGGCAATTGTTTTGGGTCTTTTGTAGGAGGATGGATTATTTGAGACTTAATTTGATGGCAAGGGGTGAAGGTTCTATGGTTGTTCTCATTGGCATTTTTCACATGGCATTTCAGTCCTTTGCATGATGTTTGTGTACGAAGATAGGGGTGAGATGATGACAATTCTTTGATCATTATTCATCACCATCTTATGGCATATGATGGTAGTTTTGATCTGTGAAAACTTTCTGATTGATGTCATCTGCTTCAAAGTATGGTTTTTGCTTTGAAATTTTCAAGGTGAAAGGTTAGATTTTTTTTTTTTTCTTTTTTTTGCCCCATCGTTTCTGAGTCTTAGTGCACTTATTGGATTTCATGATGATCGAAGATTCCTATTTAGTCATAAACTTGTAGCTGGGCTTGACAATGTGGCAACAAACATAGCTTTTGTTTCTATGTTTTACGTCTAAATGCATACATATACCTGAGCTTTTAGTTCTTTAGCAAGCAGAATTTCAAATTTCAACTATTGTCATTAGCCCACTAAATTTCATCTAGTGTCTATATGGATCCTTTTGTTTGGTCAGTGTTGGGAAAAGAGGAGATCAATTGGGGGTGGCATGGGAGGAGGTTGAAGATGGATCCGAAATTGAGTTGCTGCAGTAGTTGCGCATAAAAGTTGTCGTCTTACTGGGTTAGATTCAACCACAGGAAAACTCTATAACAGAACTCGAGTGAATCCAAAATTTCACACGAAACTGAAATATGTACTTTATCCTGCGGATAAGTTGAAAACCAAGGGACTCGACAACGAACCCGAGAGCTAGGGCCCGATGCACTTCAAGCTCAAATCAAGTCGAACCGACCCCAACCAGATCCTCCCCGCAGCCTAATTTCGTGCCGAGAAGCAGCACCGACAAAAGATCGCGGAGACGATGCGCACAAAATGAAAGAGGGCCCACCACCTCCCCAGACCCTCGGCTCTTTCGGGGCCTTCCCCCTCTCCTCCCCCTCTCGTTTCAAACCCTACCCCTCCCCCCAAATCGCATCGAGAACTCGACCCCTCCCTCCTCAAAATGGCAATCAATTTCCAATTCTAGGTCAAGTCTAGGGTTTTTGGGCTTCCGTCCACCTCCTCCTCCGTCGTTTAGGGCTTCTTCGTGCTCTGCTCCTCCCCTTTGCATGGAGGTGGTGGTGGGGGCCCACTGCTCCTGCGGAGGCTCCCGTGACGACGCCCAGCGCCTCTGCACTGCCTGTGCCCGGCCGCGCGCCACCACGGCGGCGGCGGCGGCGGCGGCGATGGTGGATGGGGGCGACGGGTTGGGAGGGAGAGGCGTCGCCGTGTACATTCCGAGGTTGATCTCCGGGGCGATCTCCGGAGCTCTCACGGGTCTCTTCGCCCTAGGTAATCAAAGCGTTCTCTTCTTTTTTTCTCCCAGTTTTGTTTTTACCTGTGTTAGAATTGTAACTACCTAACCCACCAGAAATAATAATTCATTAGGCGCATATTGCCTGGCCAAAATGTTTAAGCCAGTTATTAGTATTAGAGTCCGATGTGGGAGTTCTGGGGTTTTACTGTTGGTATCAGAGTCGGTTTGCCAGCCAGAAGTAGTATGTTTGCTAGCCGGAAGTATGAGATAGATATCGTGTTACGTGGTGATCTTGTTAGATCGTTATGGGTAAATATCAGATCCAGATCCAGTTTGCCACCCGAAAGTATAAGATGAGTCTCACTTCATCCGGTGATCTTGGGCTAGGGAATGATACCTTACTGCCTAGTAAACTTCACCGACATAATTTTATGAGTTTATCAGCATTAAGTTTGGTTCTTCATAAGTTTATCGGCATTAAGTTTGTTTCTCTATTCATTGCGAACAAAACACTTTCTCCCCGAGATATATGATTTGATTGAGTTATACTCTGATTTTATCAATGTGTTACTAGAAAAATCATCATAGAAACGAGTTTATGTGCGGTAATTATGTTAGGCATCCTCTTTGGATAAAATGTGGGACAGCCCTTTAAATTGGAAAGGGTGTAATTAGGTGAGTATCTGTTCATTTTTTGGTCTCATTTTTGGGTTGCCATGCATGGCAGCTGGAGCTTTCACTGGAGCTGTTACTGGTGCCTTGGCTGGCAGAGCCTCTGATAGTGGTGTCTTTCGTGGTGCCGGTTTAGGAGCGGTCGCCGGAGCTGTCCTTTCTATGGAGGTTTTAGAAGCTTCCCGTGCCTATTGGTGCTCAGAACGATCTGGCTCCCAGCATACATCCTCCATGGTTTGTGAGCTCTATAAAGTTATCTTGCTGTTTCTTTCGTTGGGATAATCTTGGGGTAAAATCTGCATGCTCTTGCGACCCCAGTTTTTCTGCAGAACTTTTATTTATGAGATTTCAATTTTTCCCCTTTCTATTCGAGCATATATACCATTTGCCCAATGCTGGAAGTGTTTTCTTTCTAAAAATTTGGAAGCCGTCATCATTATAAAAGTGACAATGCCACCTGGAAGATATGATATGATAAACCTTTTCACTTCCACAGGCAGATTTTATAGAAGAGCTCCTTCATGGTCGGTTTGTACAAGAACAATTTGCACCGGCAGTATTTACGGCATACCGCTGGCAGGTTGGTTATCTATCAGTTTCCTCCTTTGCCTGCATCCCTTGTTACAGCTTGTCTCTTATAGCATCCATTTTTATAATCTGTTCGTTTAAAATGAATCTGGTATGATCAACTTAAATTATATTGTCTCTTTCGAGTTGGCCATATAACTGTGGAGCCTTTCTCCTTTAGTATCTGACTGAACTTTGTCACGAGGCGATCCAAGAAAAGAAAGGTTTGTTTAAATAATAAATACTTGGCATTGCTGCGATTATTCTTCTGTGTCTTGAGCTCACTCGTTCTTCTTGAGATTCAATACTGTACTCTGACACTATAATTGCTAGCTATTGGTGAATGAGTTCAAAATATATGCCTTATCTAGAATATCAAAGCACATAGAAAATTGACCTGTCAGTCATATGGATATGATGATGACTAGCTGTCCATTGAGGTATGGTGCTGAGTTATTACACATGTGAATATCATTATGACTTGCTGTCCCTTGAGGCTTCAACTTGTGGTGTTGAGTTATGGGACATGAATATGATAATGACTTGCTGGCCCTTGAGCTGTAATGTTGCCATCTAGCAATAATATGTTAGAAGCAATCGTATACAGATCACTTGTCTTTAGTGACCTGACTCATGCGTGTTTGGATGCATCTTTTAGTGCCACCATTGAAAGAGAGAATGAGAATGTATTACCTGTCAACAGTTGTACTTCATCAAAGGCAGTTGGAGGCTTTAACTCTCAGTACCCTATTCATGGGTCTGTTAAAGTTGTTGGTATAAACTAAAAAATCGAAATCTTCTAGTGTTCTTCAATACTTAGCCTACAAAATCATTTTTACATATATTTTTACCTTTCTATGTGGTAGGAAGACAACAATGAACATGATGTGGGAGTTGTAAATTGTATAACGATAATAGCAAATGTGTCTGCAACATGATCTCCTAATTTGGGTTTCTTTCGAATGTATAAATTGTCATCTTTTTAGAATAATGTCCAATCACCATCAATCAAAATGTAACCTTTCAAATAGTGGAAATAAAATGATAGCCTTCCTATCTTCAACAGACCTTCAAAGGGCTATATCAAAATGAATGGCTGAGTAGTCACGTCATGTAGGTGACACCAGATTACCGAATATAATCTCCATTTGAATTGTTGCCTAAAAAGTTGCCTCTGCTTAAATTTGACAGGTAAGCATCTCAGACCTTGGGCAGGATGATACATATGATATTTTTGGTGAGATCGGATCCAAAGGGCTATCTAGCGAGTCACTGAAGAAGTTACCGCACTATGTAATCACTGATGAGAAAAGGGATTCCTGTGGTGAGAACATATCTTGCACCATTTGTTTGCAGGTACTCCCTACTAATACAAGATGTTAAAGTTATCTCGTTTTTATCAATTACAGCAAACTTGAAACACATTAACATTAATAGTTACAAACAGATTACAAGTTTGATTCTTTTTTCTTGCTCAACTTATCCTCTATGTAGAGCTTTAGTGTTCTATTTAGATTGAGCATTTATAGTCTGCCCTAATNCTCTCTCTCTCTCTCTCTCTCTCTCTCTCTCTCTCTTGTGGCTAAATTTAATTCTATGAGAACCTAATACATAGTCTTTCTGGTAGGATATCATGACAGGGGAGACTGTGCGGAGGTTGCCTCTGTGTTCTCATACTTTTCATCTGTCTTGCGTGGACAAATGGCTTGCTGGGCGTGGGTCATGCCCTGTATGCAGGCAGGATGTGTAGGAAATCTGTCTATTTAGTTGTTGGAAGTGTGGATCTATGCATCTCAACTTAGGTCAAAGATCATATATGTACAGGTTCCCCCTTTGTTGTATAGATATTTGTACAGTAGCGATCCTTTTATCTGAGTAAATGTCATCTTCAGATGACTTGAACATTTTATTATCATAAAGTGCAGTATCGTCGCTTAGATGGTGCGAGTGGCTTGTATATTCTGTGAAGATATTTGATGGATGAGAAATGCATTTTCCGTGGCTAAAGTTGGATGAAGCTACTTTTTTCAGATTTTTTGCTAGCCTATTGTTGGGGAGGATATATACATCGAAGTTGAAGTGTTTCCCTGGTGTTGTTATATTGTGATTCTCAGTTTTGTCGTCTTGTATGTTCTTTGTTTATCTTCTGCTGTATTGTCTTCTGATGTACCTAATTCTTCTCCGAGCCAGGTCACGAGCAGAGAAATGAGCTTTGGGAGCGCATATATTAGTTGTATAGTCGCTCATAAACACGTGGACAAATGTTGGGATAAATGTTGGGACAAATATTGCTGATGAGTTAGTATAGTATAGTGTATAATATTATTTTGGTTGGTTTTCTTGTTTAAGAAAGGTAATATTCTGTGAGATACTATGTTAAAAATTGTTTAAAATAAATTAATCAATAATTGTGAAGCTTGTAACCATGCCTATGGGCTGTACGTTCTCTCTTTTCTTTTTTTTTTTTCTTTTTTTTTTATTTAATAAACATGCTAACCGAGTTCTAAGCTTCTGAATGCACGCAAAGGTGGTTCAAATCCATTGGTAGCAGACTAGATAACAGCAGTGCTGTTTGATCGGCTGTAACCGTTTGTAATCTAATCTCTTCCCGCCCTACCATACCAGGTATGGCCCTCCTCCAACCCACCTCCGCCATCTCCAATCTCAACCACAACAGCCACGCGCTCCGCCGCCGCCTGGACTCCATCGCGTCCATGTCGGAGCTCCGGCAGTACCACTCGCAGGTGGTCCGGCTGGGGCTCGGCGGCAACAACGACGCCGCGGGGCGCCTCCTCAAGTTCCTGGCGCTCCACCCCTCCGGCGACCTCCCCTACGCCCTCCGCCTCCTCCGCCTCCTCCCCGACCCCGACCCCTTCCTCTTCAACACCCTCCTCCGCGCCCGCGCCCTTCCCCCCTCCGCCGCCGCCTCGCTCCTCTCCCGCATGCTCTCCCTCTCCCTCCTCCCCAACCGCTTCACCTTCCCCCCTCTCCTCTCCGCCCTCTCCGAGCCCCGCCACGGCCTGATGGTCCACACCCACGTCGTCAAATCCGGCTTCGGCCGCGACCNTCCCCCTCCGCCTCCCCCTCCCCCTCCTCCTCCCTGCCCTTCGCCCTCCAACTCCACTCCCTCCTCCTCAAGCTCGGCTTCTTCTCCGACCCCTTCTCCCAAAACAGCCTCCTCTGCTTCTACCTCTCCTGCGCCCTCCCCGACGTCGCGCGCCGCGTCTTCGCCACCGCGCCACGCCGCGACGTCGTCACCTGGACGACGATGATCAGCGGGCTCTCGAGATCGGGCCTCGTCGACGAAGCCCGCGAGATGTTCGACGTAATGCCGGAACGGAACTCCGTCTCCTGGAATGCCATGATCGCAGGCTACGTGCAGGTGGGGCGGTTCGCCGATGCGTTCGAGCTGTTCGATCGAATGCGCCGGGAAGGTCTCAGGCTCGACAAGTTTGCGGCCGCGAGCATGCTCGCGGCTTGCACCGGCCTGGGCGCGCTGGATCAGGGCCGGTGGATTCACGAGAATATTACTCGAAACGGGATCGAATTGGACTCCAAATTGGCCACCACGGTCATTGACATGTACTGCAAATGCGGTTGCGTGGAGAAGGCGTACGAGGTCTTCGAAGGGTTGGAAAAGAGAGGGATTTCATCTTGGAATTGCATGATCGGAGGCTTCGCGGTGCACGGCAGAGGAGAGGATGCTATCGAGCTCTTTAAACAGATGGAGAGAGAAGGGGCCACGCCGGACGGTATCACGCTGTTGAACGTCCTCAGCGCCTGCGCGCACTCCGGCTTGGTTAGTGAGGGTCGATACTACTTCAATTATATGATTCAGGCCTCTAACATCGAGCCCAAGATGGAGCATTACGGATGCATGGTCGATCTCCTTGGACGTGCCGGGCTGTTAGAAGACGCTAAAAAGGTGATCGACGAAATGCCGATGAGCCCAGATGCCGGCGTTTTGGGAGCGCTCCTGGGAGCATGCAGGATTCACGGGGATGTGGAGATGGGAGAGAGGATCGGCAGAACGGTTATAGAGTTGGATTCGAAGAACAGCGGGAGATATGTTTTGTTGGCCAATCTATATGCAAAAGCTGGTCGGTGGGAGGATGTGGCGGAGGTGCGGAGATTAATGAACGACCGCAGGGTGAGAAAGGAGGCTGGACGGTCGGTGATTGAGATGAATGGCGAGGTGAATGAGTTCATTTGCGGCGGCATGTCTCATCCTCAAGCTAGAGAGATATATGAGACTGTGGATGAGATGTTGAACAGGATAAGATTGGCGGGTTATGTTCCGGACACTGAAGGAGTGCTGCATGATATCGGCGAGCAAGAGAAGGAGAATCCGCTGTATTACCATAGCGAGAAGCTTGCGATAGCATTTGGGCTGTTGCATACCAAGTCTAGTGAGACAATTCGCATCACGAAGAATTTGAGAGTGTGCAGAGACTGTCATGAGGCGAGCAAGCTTATATCGAGAGTATTCGATCGCGAGATTATTGTGAGGGATCGGAACCGGTTCCACCATTTTAAGGACGGGAAGTGTTCTTGCAGAGATTATTGGTGAAGTTCGGAAGGGACACGGCAAACAGCAAAGTCGATCCTTCCTTCAAAAGAAAGTTGCACAATCACAACCCCAAATGTTAACAATAACGATACGTTTGTGCAGTCTCTACGCAGATTCGTATTTGAGAACAGATTTCAACAGTGTGAACTCTACTCCCATAACAACGAAGCCGAGGAGGCATGAAAGATACAACATCAAACTACTTCTCACCTTTAATAAATAATATGAAGAAAGAACAGCTTTTGGAGCGCTTGAAGTTTAGAGTGTTACGAGTAATCATTTTGAGTAAAAGGCGAAAATAAACTCACAATCCAAAACAGAGACTAATTGATCAAGGAAAGATCATCGATTCAAATGAGAAAAAGAAATAACACGCCCTGAAAATTCAGTTTACAAAGTACAACCCAACATGAGTATTTTGCTAGTTCATCGATTCAACAAAACCTACCTTTCCCAGAAAACTGAGAACACAAGGGACAGACAAAAAGAGAAAAAGAGAAAGGAAAAAGGAAATGTTGCCAAACTGCTGATTGCTCATATGTTTATAACCTGTGAGCTTTCATCTTCCCGTGAACTTCCATCTTCCAAGCAAGAGTCGTTAACATCA
Organism: Ananas comosus; assembly: GCF_001540865.1. Classification (NCBI taxonomy): domain Eukaryota; kingdom Viridiplantae; phylum Streptophyta; class Magnoliopsida; order Poales; family Bromeliaceae; genus Ananas; species Ananas comosus. The sequence goes on along the minus strand of NC_033626.1, from coordinate 12,368,352 downwards.
TACGGAGACCCTAGGCTATTTTCGCCCTTGAAAAATCCATTTCAGGATGCTGCAAAGAGAGAAAGTTAGAGATGACCAGGGAGAGGGAGCTAAATAGGTAAAAACTAGAACGGGTGCTTTGTACAAAAGCAGAGACAATCACCTCAGCCATGAATTTCTTGAGGATTTCTTGCTTTTGCATCTCATCACTCGTTGGGAGACCCATGGATTTCTGGCGCTGGTCAAACTGCACGGGCAATTTAGAGCAACAAAAGGGAGTAAGATCCAAGAGAAGAAAGATGTTTCACAAGAGCACATGAAAGAAAATATACATACAAAAACAAATTAGAGACAAAAGATCTCACCATCATTTTCTCGACAGTTTGTCGTGTTTCAGGATCCAAATCGGATAGTTTGCTGTTCTCTGGTTCTACTTTCTGAGTATCAATTTCAGGTTCACCTTTTACCACAGATTTCCACCATTCCATCTGATTTTGCTTCGTCAGTAGTATAGAAATGGACTTCTCATCCTCTGCAATAATAACATTTATCATCATCAATAAAGGATAAAAAAAAATCACCCCGCATGAGATCATGTGTACTGTTATACAAATACCTATGCTCCAGAAACAATCATCTGGTCTCACCGACTGATATAGCTCCCCCTGCAAGAAGCGAAAGTGATTTAAAACAAAATTTAACACACATATGTAGAAAACATTTTCATCCCAACTGATGATAAGAAGCAATATTCTAAACCAGAGTGAGTAAGAAAGGAATAGAGAAAGGCGTCGCACTACTCACATCGAGAATGGGAGGCTGCCCCTTCAGCCCAACCTTAAGATGGTTCTTCTTTATTTCACAGGTGACAAGCCTCGATTTGGTTCCCTTAGGAACTGGGATGCTAACATTAACCTCATGTAGAGTCTGAGTCCAGGAATATTTCTCCAAATCAAGACCATTTCCAGAATTCGGCTCTAAATGATTAACAGAAGCACCATATAAACAAAAGTAAGTATAAAAAAGATCACATCCACATCGCACAGAGCATACTATATTTAGAACATTCAAACAAATATAACTTCAGAAGGTTCAACAGCTGCAAGAACTTCAGGAACAGCGTAAGCACACTGAAAACAAGATGGAAAGCATACAATATGCAACTCATATGTTCAATTAAGCATCCATCAAGTACTGTAAATCAGTATTACGGAAACGGAGATTTATCGAACCATTGAAGATCCTATATTCAGTATGCCTTTCTTTTGTCCCAATGAAATGAACTAGCAAATTCAATTGCTTTTCAATTGTCTCTTTCCACATGGATGGAAGGTGTATACATTGAACCAATTATGTGATTATTTATTTATTTATTCATTATAAGAGGTACTGCATATTTTGGACATAACAAGCAGGACACCATGTCAATTAGATGAACCTTGATATCACAGTGCCAATAAATAAACAAAACCTTAAAGTCTTATATAGGGGAGGGGGACAAAAAAAAAAAAAACTATCTTAAATATGTAAATAGTTATAAGTAACTAGCACTGCAAAAACAACAGTGCAATTTTTATATACTTTATACAAGGCCTTCTACTCTTCTATGGAAATTCACGCCAATAAATTTGAGCTAGATTACTTATCAGGTGGTGCTATTTAAGCATATTCAGTCCCAGCTATCGTAGGGTCAAAATCGAAACCAATATCCAATTTAATAGTTCGAGACATGGCTTCGCTCAATGGCTACCAAATAACTAACCACATCTTTTCCTCTTCTTCTTCCATTCCCTATTGATCTTCGATATCGGCTTCTCACGTGCCAATAGTGATATTTCTATAGATCCCTTAATAATGGGAATGTGCTACAGTAAAGTTCGATTTTGTTTCCTTTGTTCTTAGATTTTCACACATAGCAACGATATGTTACAGTTTCCACATCCAAAGTAGTGAGGTAGTATTATAGTTTCTAATCTCAATTTTGCATACAAGTATCAAAACCCTAAAATCAGCATCGAAAAAACAAAGATAATAGGAAGAGGAGATTCAATTAAAGTATTACAAACATCTAATGCAAATAGAGAGAGATAGAGAACTCACTTCTCCCGCCTTTTCCATCCTCCTCCTCCCCCGCCGCTCCCTCGGAGGGCTTCTTCGAGGGCTCCGGCTCCGCCTTCTTCTCCTCGACCTTCTTCGCCGCCGCGGCCTCAGCCTCCTTCACCTTCTCGGCCCTGCGAGCCTCCTCTTCCTTCTCCTTCCTCCGCTTCTCCTCCGCCTTCGCCTTCGCGGCGGAGGCCATCGACATGATCCGCGGCACCGCGTCGGCGTCCTCGAAGAGATCGGATCTCCGGCGGAGGAGATCGAACACCGTCTCCACGAAAGGCCATGGGCCTTGCTTCGAGAGGATCGAGTAGAGCACCTCCTCGTCGCCGGCGGAGGAAGGGGACTGCGACGGGGCGGGCTCCTCTTCGAGATCGGAGATGATCGCCATGGCGCGTGCTCGTGGGGACGATGATCAGAGATGATCGGTGAACTGTGAGGTAGGGTTTGCAAGGCGTAACAAGAATGGCTTGAGGGGTTTTGCTGATGGAAATGGATCACCGGAGAGGGTTTGAGATTGTTCCGATGTGTATATAGAGACCCGCGAGAGATCTAGATACTTCTCTAGTCGTATCAGGATAAGCTTTGATTAGATCCTAGCCGTTAAAAAAAGATAGAAGCGTGGGCTACAACGAGGCTGATAATGGGCCGGTCAGTGTATAAGTCCGATCCACTACATATAATGCTTTTGATAGAATAATTTTTTTGGGTAATGTGCGATTAATGTAAGTTAAAAAATATATAAAATATATTCGCAACTATTACTGCTATAAATGTTAAAATTTAGATTTTCACTGTCCAATCATTTAATTTGTTAGATTCAAATTAGTTAGTTACTTTTTTAAAATTCTAAATTTGAATATGTCATTTATGGTTATGAATTTAGTTGGCATATTTTATACAATTTGATTAACTATAAATTTATTTAATTAAACAATTAGTTTAAATTTTATATTATTCAATGAGTGATCAAATTACTTAAATAAAATTTAGGTTTTATTATCTAATCTTTTTGTTTGTTCGATTTAAATCAATTGCTGACTTTTTAACTATAAAATCTCAAAGCACCATTTAACTATAAATTTATTTAAGTAAACAACAAGTTTAAATTTTATATCCGATAAGTATCACTAAAATGGAATCAAAATAATTAATGGCCCATGCAGGTCTCGAACCTGCGACCTTCGCGTTATTAGCACGACGCTCTAACCAACTGAGCTAATAGGCCAATTAATAATTATTTCACTTAATTATTTAGAAGAAATAAATACTCAATCTATATAGGCTATAATGCTTTTATGCATAACATGATGGCATTGCATTTCAAATTTTAGAATACAAACAATAGCATCCGCAGCAAAGACATAAGGAAAAAATAACAGCTGAACGTAGAGGCATAATCCAATTTCAACAAAATAGAAAAAGGAACGTACATTTTATAGAGAGATAGTCACACAACAAGCACCACTAAACCACTCATTAATCCTCACACACACAAACACAAACGGGCGCGCGATCATTTTCAATTCCTAACAATCAATGCCTTGCGAGGGCTGACGAAGATAAGAAGATGAGGAGTATCAGCACGATGACGGCAACAAATGAACCAATCAGTGACCCAGAGATTCGCTCGCAGAATGAGTTGAACTGTTGGCAAATCGCTAACCAGTTGGCTCTGACATTGCCCTTATGAGCAAGGTACACTATGGCCGCCGCTGCTGAAGCCCCCGCCGTCAATAGTGCTAGCATAACCTTCACCAATTCGAAACAAAATACAAAAAAGGGCCAATTAATTGCCGACTTACTAGCTTTATAATCTCATCCACTTTTGTTTTAGCTATCCCACTATATTAAAAGTTCTCTCACCGCGTCAAAGAAGATTAGCACTAGTCTCGTATATCTCGCGCTGCTCTTGATGATGTGCACAATGGATAGAGGAATCGAGAGAACAAGATAAGCACACACCACTGAGTTCGCGATCACAAAGAAGCTGTTGACAACAAAAGAGAAACAAATGATTCACAACAAAATGCATGCAACTAACCTCAAATGTTAGAACATATTGCAACATTAGTTGTTATACGCATTATTGCTTACGTGAAGGTTGGGAGATCATTATATTCCGCCTTGAACCGAATGAACTGCGTGAAGAAAGGGAGGGTTTCATTAGTAGTTCCCATGGCTATAGCACTCCCTATAGTGCCGACTATCGCGACAAGACGAAGGACTGAGTCTAGTATAGAAACACCCCTACTGATCCCTCCTCCAACCATTGGAGCTTTAGAAGTTTCCCCATGCTCCTTCATTTTGTTTCCAACTGAGGAATTAGAACTTCGAAGTAGCTTGTGTTTTTGCTTGGATGGTATTTAGAGTGAGAGGATCATTTTATACATGAATATAATGAATATAATAATAATACTGTAGATCTCTAGCTATGAGATAGTGTGACATCTACTTATGCCAACTAAAGCACATTGTGGTTTTGCTATTTTCTACACCTACCCTTACTTGCTCAAATGAGTTTTGTTCCAAGTATTTTTTATTAGCAAGATGTTTCAACTAAAGTTGCTTGGTGCATTCCAACTCCATTAAGAGGTCCACTCACTAATGCTTATGTGCTTCTCCTGTGTTTCTACTTTTGCCATAAGTTGCCATTGCCTACTCCTCTGATGTTTCTACTTTGGTAATGGGCTTCAACATTTGCCTTTGTCACACAATCCACCATTGAGATATACTAAGGTGGGGTTGGTATTAAAAAGACCTGGGAGTTAACAACCTAGTGATTCATGATAAGTTATCCATGCATTAGCACCACTTATAATCTTCCAGTAATAAGATTTGAAGTCCCAACACGAGAATGCATAGCTATTATAACTGTTTCCACACTTCTTAGCCCAAGTCACCCTCTTTGACCGTGAATCCTTTGTTCAGGATTCAGCAAAATAACACTGTTAAATAAATTAAACGAAGCTTTACGTCTGAAGGATGTAATAAAAGCAAAAGAACCTCTTGCATAAACTATATGCTATTTTATACATAGGGCGCGCATAATTTTCTATTGTTAGTGCTGCTGGTAATTAAGAATGAGACTGAAAAATAGAGCGCTTACAACTGTGAATCTAAAAGATCGGTATATCTCTATCAACATGAATAGGCATGCTCCCATAATTTGCTATTTAAAAAGAGCATATGTATTGAACAAGAGGTAAAAAAATTTTCAGGAAAGCTGCAAGATGTTTTGGCCATATGTGTGAACCCCCACGTCTGGGCTCGAGACCTTTTACAAGACCTATGACATAAATTTGAATTAAATGGGAGAAAATTAATAATGCTAGGAGTTTAGCGTGGCTCGAACTCAGAACCTCCTGCTCTGATATCATGTGAAATATATAAAACAATTATTCTACTCTAAAAGCTTAATAGAGAACAGTATTTACATATTTTTATATTTAATAATATGGGCCAAAACTAACCCTGCAAGGGGTCCAGATCTTTGGGGCTTCAACCAAAGCCCACCTTTCTTGGGTCATGGTGGGCTTGGACAGGTCTGGTGGTATTGACAAAGACACTGAATTTGTGTGGAAAAGGTTGAATGCCTAAGCTTCCTTATCCACCCCTCAACCTTACCCAACTACATGCACCTGAGGCAAAAAATGGAGCTCAAAAGTATAGCCTAAACTCTCAAAGAGACTGAAGAAACACAGAAGACCAACTTAATGGCTTTGCCAGTATTCAAGCCCCACGCTCACTGCCCTGCCTTCCAATCCGCAAAATCGGATCTCCACTCACTTGACAAAGTTCTAATCACAACTTGCTACAAGTCACCATTCATGTTTCTTTTGAATTTCTAATTGTTTAAATGTTTGAGTGCATGCTTTTGGTTCTTTTCATTATGTTCACAGCTCAGAAAAGTTCAAGAATGTCGCGGAAACATTAGTTGGTCTCAGGTAAAGATTATTTCGTCTTCTGAACATCTTCGTAGAATTGCTGAAAGCAAGATTGTATTAACAAATATCAGAATACGGCGATCGATAACACGAGATTTCATTGTCTTTTTTTGTTTTTTGGTTGCTTGTAGATTGGAGGGAAAAAGGGAAGAGGGAGCTCTTCATGGAAGTTGAATGCTTTCCCAGATTGGCCTCTCATGGCAATTATGATCGAGCACGTCGCAGGACAACGAGACTACGTCGTCCACAAATCAGTTTGGCATCTCAGCGACGCAGCCATGAAGAATGTTTGTGAGTAACAAACACACTCTCCAAAACTAAAAGAACGAGAAATCATAAGCTGTTACCTTTGGTTTTTTTTGTTTTTTACACTTTTCGCCTTAATTACTATGCGCGAGGGCCTTTTGTAGACACTTTGTACATTATGTTCACATGCTGGGGATGCTGCTTCTTTGGATCCATGAAAGTGAGCACTCACCCAATCAATCTCACGAGAACTTGTCATGTTTTATGTTCTCTGCAATTACAACAAAAGCTATGAAACAGGATCCTTTTTATGATGGAGAGGAGTACAGGAAAGATGGGGGAGATGGAACAGTGCACTGGGTCTACGAGAAGGTAAATTTCTCTATCAAAGAGCGTACTAAGAAGCATGTTAATTAGTGCCTATTCTTAATAAAAAGAGAAAAGAAAAGAAAAACTGATCAGTTATGTATGTTTTGCATTATGTAGCAAGAAGACATTGAGGAAGCTGCAAGGGCAGAGTTGTGGAGAGAGGAGTTGATTGAAGAGATTGAGCAAAAGGTTGGAGGGTTGAGAGAGTTAGAGGAAGCTGGAAAAGAAGAGGAGTATGTGAAGTGATAGAGAGTGGAAGGGACATGGACTTTGTTCTTAACTCTACAAAGACTCTTCCATGGAAGCTCTTCTTCATCTTATACTTTGTTTCCTTCATGTTTGCAGATGTGTTATTATTGGGATCTTCTTCTTCTTTTTTCTCTTTTCACTGTTTATTGACAAATTATTCGGGATGTATACGCACTCAAAAGAACAAAAAAGTAAATCAATAAATTATTATTTATAAGGTAAGAAAAGAAATTTCTTGTTTTTTTTTCTTTTTTATTTGAGATGGTATGTGGGGATATCTCTGACCTCCAAACTCCATAAGCCCGTAGGCATAAAGCTTCTAGGGGTCGCCCAAAAACGCTTAACTGCAGAGTTCCCATGAGATCCGAAATTTTAGCACTGATATGAACACATCCTATGTATACTTATTAATATAATAATTGTAAGGCGCGAATAATTTTTCATGGATGAAAAAAAATAAAATAAAAAATTTAAGAATCAAAAGTTCCAATATTAATAATTAAACTGAAGCGTTTTTACTAAATTATTTGATCCTTGCAAATTATTACTGTTAGTGGTGAAATCATTGTATTAATATAATATTAAAATACGAGGAGCCAGGACCTGACGGCTTCCCTCTCAGCTTCTACCAAACTTTCTGGGACATTCTCTAGGGAGACTTATTGAATATATTTCAAGAATTGTTCGAGGGGACGTTGACCACCGGCCCAATTTACTACACCTATATCTGTCTTATTTCGAAAAAGGAAGGAGCTAAACGAGCGAACGACTTCAGACCCATAAGTCTCTTGAACAGGATCCAGTAGATCATATCCAAGGTATTAGCCAATCGGATGGAACAGGTTATGAGCGACCTTATCTCCCCCTCCCAATTGGCTTTCCTCAAAGGGAGAAACATCACTGATGCTTTTGTAGCCGTCCGTGAGCTCCTAGGCTGGGGAACTAGGTCGGCGGTAGAGGGAGTCGGGGTAAAGGTGGATTTCGAAAAGACTTATGATAGAATCTACTGGCCCTTCCTCTTTAGCAGCTTACGTTGGTGGGGTTTCGATGAAACCTGGTGCAACTGGATCAAACTATGCATTTGCAATGCCAAGGTCGCAGTTCTGATTAATGATGACGCCACTAATTGGATTAAAACAAAGAGGGGCGTACGATAGGGGGACCCGCTCTCTCCTTTCCTTTTCCTACTAGTTGCGGAATGTCTTGCCAGACTGACTAATGAGCCAGACTGACTAATGAGGCAATGGGTAATAATCTCATTACTAGTATTGGTCCCACAGAGGCCTCCAGGACTACCCTTATCCAATTTTCAGATGATACCTTTTTCTTCTGTGAGGCCAGGAAAAAAATGCTTGCGAAACCTAAAATTCTTATGGCAACTCTTCGAATGGGCGTCGGGAATGAGAATTAATAGAGAGAAGTCGAAAATTTACTACACTGGACGGACAGAAGGAAAAGCTTGTGTGCTTGCGCACCTACTCGGATGCAAAGTCGGTGGTCTACCTACTAGATACCTAGGTTTGCCTTTGTCGACCAGACCACCTTGTAAGGAGGACTGGAGAGGGATTATCTGTAAAATCCAAAATAAAATCGACGGGTGGCAAGAAAAGTTACTATCGAGATGGGGCAGACTCATCCTGGTAAATGTCGTGCTCTCTAATCTACCCCTTTACTATCTCTCGGTTTTCATGCCTCCTAAATGGGTAATTAAGCGTATTGAGACTCTACGAAGAGATTTCTTTTGGACCGGAGGCCAGAATCCTCCAGGTATTAGATGCCTGGCCTCGTGGCAGAGTGTGTGTCGGAGTAAGAATGAGGGAGGCTTGGGCATCCTCGACATTAGTACGATGAATCGAGCCTTCCTCGTTAAGTGGTGGTGGAAATTTCAGAACGCACCACAGTTGCAATGGAATAAATTAATTCATGACTTATTCTATCGTCGAAGAATACCATTAAAGGAGGGAGGTTTTTTCAGACCGCCTTCCTTTTGGTGGAAGGGAGTACTTAGCCTAAAAGAAATCTTCAAATGGGGAGCTATTTATAAGTTGGGTAACGGGAAGACCGTTGGTGTGGGGAAATGACCCTTAGCTCGTTGTTCCCTGAGATATTCTATCTATCGCAGCCTCGTACAAATTTGAAAATCAGTGATTGTTTGAGTTGTAATGGTTGGTGTTGGGATACGATTCTGGGTGACGACATCTATGGTAATCCCAGCGTGAACGCGAGCATTACAGCTCTTAAGGACAGGATCTCTAACGCTTGTATTAGTCAGGGACAGGACAGCGTGCTTTGGCGTTGGAGCACTGATGGATGCTTTACTGTGGAGTCAACTTATTCAACACTAAGGGACGGTGGCATGAGGGATGCCCGTACTGGCAAGATCTGGTGTTTACGTATACCCCTTAAAGTGAAAGTGTTCTGTTGGCTCGTCCTTAAGAAGAAACCGCTTACAGCCGACAATTTGGCAAAGAGGGGATGGACTGGCAATACAAAATGATGCTGTGCGGACTGGAAGAGGAAACAATCAATCATCTATTCACCCAATGTGTGGTTACTAGATTCCTTTTGGTAAAGACCGAGGTGATCACCCACCTGGGAGATTTGGGTGATGATGTACACATGGTATGGGAGAGATGGACGGAAAGGAAGCGAAGTCAACCGGCTTCTCCTGGGCTTATTGGACTTATAGCCTGTCGGTGGGTCATTTGGGACCTCAGGAACAGAGCAATATTCAGGATGACCCAGACTGACCCAATAGCCAGTATCTACAAGGTTAAGCAGCTGACGGACCTATGGAACAAACTTAGCCCAGAGAAGTGATTGAACTGTAAACCCTTTTTTTTTTCCGCCATTCTCTGAGGCCTGCGTTGCCTCACTCATGTAGCTTAATTCACTTTCTAAATGAATGAAGCGAGTAGCGTGCTACCTTTCTCTCAAAAAAAAATAATAATAATAATATTAAAAAATTAAAGTATATTTAAAAGCCGGCACTCATAAACTCATAATATAAAAATCCCTTTTTTTTTATATACTGTAAAAAATTATAATACATATTTGACAATATACAAATTTTTAGAATTATTATTATTATTTTTATTATTGTTGTTGTTGTTTTTCTCTATCTCATTTCCCTGTGTAAAACCAGTTGACTTTGGGGCTACTTGTATTCTCTTCCACACCAGCATCTTTGAGAAGGGAAATTAGAAAGAGAGAGAGAGNAAACTCATAATATAAAAATCCCTTTTTTTTTATATACGACATCAAGATACATTAGAGGAAAAGTCAAACACGTTCTCTTATTATTATTATTATTATTATTATTATTGTTGTTGTTGTTTTTCTCTATCTCATTTCCCTGTGTAAAACCAGTTGACTTTGGGGCTACTTGTATTCTCTTCCACACCAGCATCTTTGAGAAGGGAAATTAGAAAGAGAGAGAGAGAGAGAGAAAGGGATCAGGGATCAGGGATCAGGGATGGATCGGAACTTGAGCGGGTTCTTGATAGGGTGCGTGGGCGCGGGCGTAACGCTGTTGGCGTACTCGCAGACCATCGTGTCCGCCACCCAATGCATCACCCTCGGTTTCCTCATCCTCGTGCTCGGCCTCTTCGTCAAGGAAGGGATCCTCTCCCTCTGATCCCTTCTTCGCAAACTCACTTTACTTAGAGGTCCATTTTTCTTTTTCTTTTTCTCTTGGGTTCTGCTTTAATCTGGGGGTGTTGTGTAGATTCTATGTTATCTTTGCTACACTTGTACTATGAATATTGGTATGTTAAGATGAACGCGTGGTTTTTAGGCTAAAGAAATAGGAAACGTGACCGAAAAAAAAAAAGCAGAGAAAAATGGATTTAGTCTACTCAGATCATATATCCTGCTTGTGGCCTAAAGCTCGAAAAACTTCAATTTTATTTAGTTGAATTTGAAAGAAGTGGTTATGTTTATTCAAGTTTAGCTTCCGCTTCGTTGGCACTACGTTTCAGAGTTTTTTTTTTTTTTTTTCTTGGGAGATATGTAGCATGCTCTATTCCGTTTCGTTTATTTCATTTAGAAAATAAATTTAGCTAGAAATATAAATCAATTAGTATTCGAATTTGAGACCTCGAATATCAATCAACAAATTCTTTACCACTTATAAAGTTAAATTTAAAAGATGTGATGGTAAAGGGAAAAAAAAAAAAATCTCCCACTGATTACAATGACATAGAACAGAGAAACTCTTTACAAACATTAAGGTACTGTTTGGTTCGGGTATAAGCAAGAACTAGTTATTACAGGGATAAGTACAAGTATGGGGATAAGAAAAATAGTGTTTGGATAAAAATTGGGTTGTTCCCGAGGATAAGAACAATTTTAAGTAGTTTTATATAGAAAATGGAGGTGTTGGTAGGGATAACCGAGAACTACTATTATCGGGTAAAAAATTAGCGTTTGGGTATAAAGTGGGGGATAAGGGTCTATTCCTATCCCTATTCTCGAAAAAGATATAATAAAGCCCTATATATATAATAATGCGCTCATTGCTAAAACACCATACAATGCTAAATTGCTAACCCGCTCTTTCAATGCTTGATGGCAAATCAGAGCATAGATTATACGGTAATTGCATCAGTGCAGAAGCAAATTAATCATCCCTAATGGGCCAAGTCGTCGATCGCAGTCTCTTGAAGTTTTTAACTTAATAACCAACTTTTTGTTCTCTGTTTAATTAGAACACACTAGTTAATCCTGCTTGTTAGTTGTTAGTTGTAGCTGATGTTTGTAAATGACAACTCTTGATGCTGTGCAGAAGAAAAAAAAAAAACAAACAATATTATACATTACAAAACGAGAATAAGGGGCGGCAAATTATACAATAAGAAAACCTTAGCAAATCTTCATTAGCGAATTGAGTTTACGAAAAGAAAAGAATGTGTATTAGTCATTGCTTGGTGAAATTAATCCCTTTGTAATTAATGTGATGAAACAAGATGATGATCTTTAGAGAAGTAAGATACCTTTCTTTATATTGCCCTTCTGATGGTAGTTGCATTTCAAAAATAGCCATTGGACGCGCGTGTATGACTTAGAAGTTATCATCTTTGCTCTAGCATGAGAAAAGGAGGCAGGTGCGTAGCCAAATGCAACTTGCCGATTTTCTCTTAAGGATAAAAGCAGTTACAAAAAAACACCATTAGTCGATGGACTAAGATCATAGTCTTATCGAGCTACTAATAAGTATCGGCAAGTCATCCTTGGCTACGCGCTATACTAACCTCATTCCCACATGCAAGATCACAGATGACTATCACATCAAACCCCTTTCCTCAATGATTCATCTTAACCAATCACCTGCATCCACACTTTCCTACAAGCACTACATTCTCCCTAAAATTAAGAAAGGAAACAACTGTTTTCACTGGATGCAATAGGAAGAAAGGTATCTACCCTCCTTTTACTCCAACACAAGGCACAATTGCTCTTTAGAGCAAAGGGAGGAGCAAAACTATTGGGTGCATGAGGAGAAGATCCTAACTGGGGTTGTGAGAACTTTCACAAAAGAGTGACCAATAGGATGAGCTTGGTTACAAGGTAGGAAGTGGTTATATAGAAAGTTGCTTTGCCTTTTTCTTGAGATAAAGGCTTTTAAGATGGATTTGACATTGCATGGTTGCAGAAACCTACGAAATAGGCTTTAAGGACAAGTTTGCATGGTCTAGGTTCTAGGGTTCTTTAAGGGAGGTGCCTTATGACCCTTGCGTTGTCCTTGTACTAACAAGGTAACTGAAAAGTTCTTTTTCTTTCGAATTTTTGGACTTAGTGAGTGCAGTGTTCAGTGTTTGCTCTGCAGCTTTTTGAACAAGTACCGTACTAGTTATTGACTGAACAGGGTAACCAGCACGATTGTGTTAAACTACATCTGGCTTGTCCAGGATTGGCTGGGAGCTTTAAGCCCCGTTTGGTTGGGGGGGTTTAAGGGGATAAGGAGATTATCCCCCGTCCTTTAACCCGAAACAAAAAAAAAATTTATGGGATGGAATTAGCTAATTTCATCCTAGCTCATTTGGATAGGATTAAGTTAATTCCACTTCTATTTAATTTTTTTAATATAAATTTAAATTTAAATTTTAAATTTTAAAATTTTAAATATATATANAATATAGATTTTAATTTAAAATTTAAAATTTAAAATTTAAAATTATTAATTTTAATTATTTAAATTTTAAATTTAAATTTAAATATAAAAATTATTTTAAAATTATTAATTTTAATTATTTAAATTTTAAATTTAAATTTAAATATAAAAATTATGGCAAAATCATTATTTTTTATTTATAATAATCTATTATCCTTCTTATCCTATCCACTCCAACCAAACACTATTTTATTTATACTTAGACTAAACTCAATTCTCAACCAAATACAAAATTACTCTAACCCCACTTTAACCCTGAACTTAACCCCATTCTTGGTATAACTAGTTCTTACTTAACTCCGAACCAAATGAAGCCTAAGCCTAAGAGTTGTTTGGTTTAGAGTAGTAATGCACTATGAATCCACTCTAATCATTCTTGGTTGAGAAGAGAACATAAAGAAAAAAAAGGTTCGTTTACACCTATGGCATCCCAAGTCTCTGGGCAAAAATCTCAGTCAATTTATGTTTCTAAAGCACGTTTTTGCAGTCACCACCATCATCGGTTTCTCTTGTTATGTTTAGATCCTATTATCGCCACCATCACTGTATATTTCAACTATCAAATAACCTTTCACGGTATTACTATCAACACTCCATTATATGCAATGAACATCATAAGCCTAATCAACACTCCATTATATGCAATGAACATCATATTAATTAGCCGTATAGTTTGTTATTTAGTGACATATACTGCTATAGATTAAACAGGTAAAAAGTTATCAATATATGTTATTCATATAACATTCAAGAGTAGGTGAACTCGCAGGTGGAGAGAGATCGCATCAATGTATGTCGAAGGAAACATGCCTATTATTTGCTCGCTTTCTTCAGATTGAGTAACATTAACAGCACATCTTTTTCGCATTCTTCAGATAGAGTAACATTAACAGCACATCCGGACATATTTTCGACGGCCTAAACAAACAATTTGCTGGATAAACACAATAATAGGTAACAACAAGTGTCAACCGGCAATTTACAAATATCAGAGAATTTAATAATCAGAATGAAGGTGGATAGTAAACGTCAGCTGATACAGTAATAAAATTCTAACCCAGTTGATTATAACCAGCAGATACAGTAATAAAATTCTAACCCACTAGATTGTAACTTCCCCCAGCCACAGGAAAGAAAGGCAGAATCGCAATTGCTGTCATATGAAGAACAACATCAATCTGGCTCATATACAACTCTAAAAAAGGCTAAGTGTCGACACAAAGCTGAATATCAAATTACTCAAGAGTGCCCACTGCAGATAAGAACATTTTGCGATAAATTGTATCAATCAGACTTAAGACCCAAGCACGGAGCTTGTAATGTGACAAAACTTAAAAATTCTGCAGAGAATTATAGAAACGCAAAGGGAGCAGATCCGGTGACATGAAGGGTCCCCTACCTTCCGCCCCGTTTCCTTGGGATATCGGGGCGGATTCAAAGCAAACTGATTTTTATCCTATTTTCCAGCCCATTATCTGCTCCATTCGAGGCAGGTGAGCAAAAGTAGATTTTTGACGAATTTTTAACGGGTTGGAGAAGCTCGAAGGAGGAAGGGGTCTCCCACCTCCGGACTCCATTAGAATGAGCAGATCAAGGCAGATTTGAAGCAAGTTATATTTTTTCTTTTTTTTTTTCACCCCTGCTTTTGGGCTGATTAGGGTGGGAGTTCCATCAATCCAGATCCATTGGTATCTTAGCAAATTCCAGGATGTCTGAACAGCAAAACAACTTACACAACCACAAAAGATGTACAAATTATTACGTAAAGCCACTAGAAAAGTCTAACTCACAAGTAACTAATAAGCAAATATATAACAATGTTAGATATTAATGTGCCAGCCTTCATTTTGTTGAGTATCTACATAGTTTTCTTTGGAGCCCAAACTTGTTAGGCTTCAACAAAGTTTTCAGATCTCCGTTCTTATACAAAATAAATCATTAGGCCAGCACAATTGAGTCCATTTTTGATAATAAACAAAATGATGCAGAGCACAAATATACAGTTCATAACATGCTGACACATCTGCAGTAGAAAATTACATGTTTTGGCATCCATAGCACTAGAATTAAAAAGAAAAGTAGAAGGATGAGCAAGTAAGAGCAATAAGTGAACAAATCATTAACATGTTCTTTGGTATATTATGCCTCAGTGATCATAATAATTTTGTATCATCAGCTAGATCAGATAATACGTGCATATTATGCATCATCGGCAGATTAGTTCTTAATTAATTTGGAAAACTGGTGGTAAATTGTATGTAATAAAGCAATAATATAACCAATTAAATATTAAGCAAGTCAATAAAAAAGAAAATACAAAAAAATTACAAGAACTTAGCAAATGCCTCAGATTTTGTTACTTTTCATAGTGAATACTCAAAGTATATTTAACACCATCCTCGGCAGTCGCACTTATTGGATCAACAACAACCAAACGCAACTTTATTATTATTATTATTATTATAACCAAACATGATCAATCAAAATTAGAACTGAACCCCAAAAAAGATTGAAATAACAAATGTCTACTTACTCAAAATTTCTTTTTATAAGAAGCATAAATGATCAACTACTAAGAACAGATGATTAAATGATTTGCCTCAGTGGTAGTGACAACATACGAAATCGTCATTATAAATCCGATAATACGTGCATATTATGCATCATTGGCAAGGTGATACCAACATAAAGAGAAAACAAGCAATGCTCGAACAAATTAAAAGTTTAGAAAACAAAAATAAATGATCAAACAAAAAAAAAGAGATGAGCATCAGAGAGATTCCCATGTAGACTTAGTCATCATCCTCCAAATGAGAGGAATGCTGATGTCCCTGTCTTGCTTCTCGTCATCTGCTTCTGCTTCTATAAAAAAGCTAAAAAAGGGGGCTTTTTTCGCTTCAGTTGCAAATTACTACACAAAATCGAATCTTTTCTAATGATAAATCAACAAGGCTATTGGTATATACAAATAATTCAAAGCGATTAAAAAGCGAATAATCGCCTTATACAGCTCTTTTCACCGCGATCAAGTTTCAGGTAATACTACGAATAATACCATCCGCGATGCAAACACAGCAAAAAAGGAGAAGAGAAAGGGGAAAAAAAAAAAAAAAAAAAAAAAAAAAAAAAAAAAAAAAAAAGAAGAGAAAAAAGCGAGACGAACCGGCGATTGGAGAACCCTAGGAGGCTAGGAGAGGAGATAAAATAGAGGAGGCAAAGTTCGGCGAAATTAGGGTTGGGGTTTTAGTGCGTAGAAAGTGCGGGTTTTGGGATTCTTATATAGGACTTTTGACGGTTGAGATGGTCTTTCCCCATTATGGGCCTAGC
The DNA here is from genome assembly GCF_001540865.1 of Ananas comosus. Classification (NCBI taxonomy): domain Eukaryota; kingdom Viridiplantae; phylum Streptophyta; class Magnoliopsida; order Poales; family Bromeliaceae; genus Ananas; species Ananas comosus. Next base: position 12,351,963 of record NC_033626.1, on the reverse strand, counting down.
TTGATGAACGGCCTACACATCTTGGGCCTCTTGATGGCCTAACGACAAGATTTTTTTTACTGGGCCACTACCCAGGCCCCTTCTTACTGGGCTTAGGCTCATATTGTAAATCTTACTGGGCCACTACCTAGGCCCCTTCTTACTGGGCTTAGGCTCATATTACTTTTACTGGGCCACTACCCAGGCCCCTTCAGATTGCAAAAAGATTTCGAATATCAAATTACTTAAAGTATACACAATTTGTGATATTTCTCTATTTATTTAACTCTAACTCTATTTATTTAACTCAATGCAATACAAATTCTAAGTTTAGAAAGTGCGTAAAAACTAAATTAGAGAAAGGTAGCGTGCATAAAAACTGCTTTTTTTTTTTTTTAGAGAAAGGTAGTGTACTCTCCGCTTCGTTTAATTTTTTAGAAATAAACTTAGCTGGAAATGTAAATTTGGGATCTCGAATACCAACAATCAAGTCCTTTGCCACTTGCACTAGGAACAGTCGATAATCCAAAAACTGTTTTAAATGCGGCTTTTGGAGGCTTCGAAGTTGCTACTGCTGCACACGCTTTGTACAATCGAGAAATTATTATCTGCGGGGAATATATAAATAACATTTTATATAAATTAGTAATATTTTTTAAAATTTTTTTACTTTTGTATGTTTAAATCATTTAAATGGTGTAGATTGTAATTAATGGATTACATTTTGATCCGATGTTATATAAAGAGAGAATCGAGCTAGAATAAATTTAGAAGAATCAACCTTTTAATTCTCTCATGTCGTTTTTCGATATTTAGTGTCTCCGAGTTTATGATTAATATCATTAAATTTCTTAGAGACCAAATTTTATAGATTTTTAACATAGCTAGGAGAAAGTCAGTAACAAAATTTTTAGCAAGATCTGCATCAGATAATTTTAATAAAAATTAAGGAATAGTAATTGCAATTTCAGTTTAAAATATAGGAAAAACTTCAAAAAACCCCCTGTGGTTTCGTAATTTCTCACTTTGCCCCCTGTGGTTTAAAATGTATCAATTTGCCCCACGTGGTTTCTTTTTTCTCTTTTTCTTATCAATTTCATTATTTTTTTTTAAAATCAGTGATAAAATTAAAATTAAAGGGTACTAAAGTGAATATTTGATAAATCTAGATGAGTATCTGAAGTTTTTTATATATAATTTAATAAAATATTAACCAAAAAGCTGCCGAAAAAATAAAAACGAACCACATGGAGGCAATTTGATACATTTTAAACCACTGGGAGGCAAAGTGAGAAACTATGAAACCATAGGGGGGTTTTTTGAAGTTTTCCCTAAAATATATGATGTTAACTAAAAGATAGGTAGCATTCAAAAATCCAATTTTGATAGAACAAATTTCATTTGTTGAATCTAAGTCCAAATCAAAATCAGTAAATAATGACAAAATTTAATTAATTTGTATGTGAATAATTTTTTGACATGAATTTGTATATGAATATTAAAACCACTTCCCTAAATAGCACGGCATTTTCCAAAAGAAAAAAATTTTATTGTTTACAGTTCATGTAAAATATAGCTTTCTCAAAATATTATTTTTATGTTTTATGTAAAATAACTTTCTCAATTAATCAGAAGATACTATTTTTTTGAGAAATAGGTAACAAGCTATCTGCTTCATTCATTAAGCAAAATGAACTAAACGTACATGGTGGAAGCAGCTAGGACCTCCAAACAAGCCAGCAAAAAGAGGAAAATCCAAATAAATCCAAAAAAAAATACAGTGCCTATCGATAAGACAAAAGTTAACAAGGGAAAAACGGAGGTGAATGAATGAAAGTAACAGTCTAGGTTCACAGAACTTCGGTCCAGGCTTTGATCAGAGACCGACACGTTCGTGAGCCCGGGAGGCATCGGGAAGCACTTCGGGGAAAATAGTGTTGTTTCGCTCCGTCCATACGACCCACCAGATTGCCACCAAAAGAGTTAGACTTTTCGATCTCGTCACAGCGTTGGGGTTGCTAGAGGTCTCTGTCCATATCCGCCGAACATCCCCTAAGTCCGAGTCGGTTGTATCTGGTCCTCCCGCAACAATTCGAAGGTATCTGACGAAGACACAGTCTCGGAATAGATGATCGCAGGTTTCAAGTACTAGTACACAAAAAATGCAATACTGGTTCACTGAGCACCCTCGGCGAATCAATCTATCCGCTGTATGTAATCTCTTGCGAAGTAGAATCCAAGTGCAGATTTTGTGCTTGAGCGAGATTTTTAACCTCCAAAGGTGCTCGTACATAGTGTCTATCTGGCCTGTATCGGTGATGAATTCATAAAGTGATTTAACGGTAAAGATTTGGTTGGCGGTCCACCGCCACTTTAGTATGTCCGGTGCGTCAATTGAACTATACTAAGGGAGCAGGTTTTTGAGTAGCACGATATGTTGGCGATTACCAATATTGGTGGTTGTAGTGAGACCTCTGGTTATGAATCAGAAGATATTATTAATAAAGGATAAACTATAGGGTGCGTTTGGTTCGCATTGTGAAAGATTACTAGGAAAAAAAGATATCCGAGAATCTTATTTCTATTCATCCTATTACTAAGAATGTGAAATTTCTGTGTTTGGTTCGCACGGTAATATTAATTAGCCATGTTATTTAATATTACAAAAAATATACAATTACCGCGGCTACTCGGCGAGTGGCGCCCTGAGGCTTAACTGCTCGCGGTCGCGCTTCCTCCAGTCCAGGTACAGCTCCCGCAGCTTGTGCGAGGGTCTTTACGTAAAGGTTATCCGCAACACCTTCTTCGCCGCCTCCCTCTACTAGGGGCTCCGTGGCTTCGGCGTCCGCGCCGCTCAGACGAGCTCGTCGACCGGCATACTTTAAAAGGTTACGGTCATCCGGAAGAGATACTCCTTGTCGTCTCGGACGCGGTCGCGGTCGGGTATCTTCTACAGCTCGCGGCCACGGGCCAAGGAAAACCACCGCAGAACTAGGTGCAGCGGCATCACGACGAGGTGCTCCGCGTAGCGCCTCTCGCGCCGCGTGCGCCACCGACTGTTCTCGACGTCGCTGCACTCCTAGGTGGGCTGTAAGGGCCTCTGTCTCGTCCCGAGCCGGAACCACCGGGCCTTCTTCTTGGGCCTCAGCTCGAGCACCAACGCCCACTTGTGCGCCCACGGGAGCTACTCGTGCTACCACCAGTGCTTCATCTTCAGGAACCCGACGTCGTCATGGCGTTTCGGCGGCTCGTCGTGCTGCCACCGGGTCTGCTTGCGGTCGCACGGCTGCGGCGACCGCCGGAAGAGGTCCTACCGCTACGCCTCCCGCTTCGCGCAGTCGACGGAGAGGCCGCGGCGGAGACTACGTCGGCGTAGTAGCAGCAGCGACAGCAGCATCGGCGGCGACGGCGAGGAGAAGAAGAAGGAAGACGCGGGCAACGCCAGGCTGAGGGCCAGCCTCATCCACCGCGGGGTCAGCAAGCCCACGAGCTACTGCAGCTCTTACGAAGGCCGAGACAGGTCTGCAGCTCGTCGGTCTGGACGTCTGGAGTTGGCGGCGTTAAGGAGACAATGCGCGGGATCAGCCATAACTAGAGGGGTTCAAGAGCGTTGTCCGGCGACGTGGAGTCACTGCAGATGAGGCAGGAGGAACTGTAGATTCTGCTGAAGGTGTTTCAGCAGCCCCCGTCGATTAAGACGATGTCGCAGCGGCGGCGTGAGTCGTTCAAGAACTAGCAAGCTTCAAACGCGGTAATTAAAACTCGCCTAGAGTTTAATGATGCCTGCATCTAGATGTATATGTCTACATACATACGTATTGACACGCAACTGGTTGGTTTGTTTTACTCCTAAGAGAAGTATATAAAACGTATTATAAGATTAGGAAGTACGACCACCGAGGCTTTACCCTACTCGACCGCAACAGAGAAGAATTAATCATGACGGTTACCGTGCATCTATATTAAACCTGACATAAAAAAAATTTTTTTATAATCTACTGAAAAAGTTATATATATATAAAAAATATAAAAAAGTATATATATATATATATATATATATATATATATCTCTCTCTCTCTCAACTCGATCTTATGAGAGCTATCGTTTGCCCCGCAAAATGATAGCTCAACAAAAGCTACTATCTCGAAGGTTTAACTGCTAGCCGAGGCAACTTGTACTAGATATGGTGAACTTCACAAATCTTTAGTTTAAAGTTTAGAAAAGCTGTAGTAAACGGATTATTAGTTTCCCAAAGTTTTAAACATTAAAATTACCACCTATTCCCTGTAAAAGAGCAAATTGCCACATTTTTATAGGTTTAGTTAACTTAAAAATAATCTTTTAAGAAATTTGATAAATTTTGTTCTAAATATGAGAACTAGAACTAATGTTCTGAGGATAGTAGTAAAAAATTTCTTATAAGTAAAAGTCGGTAAGTAAAAAAACAAATGATCTACCTATTTTTTATTATAGCTTTCACGCACTTTAAACTAAAGATCCATCAAATTTACCAAATCTAGTATAAATTGCCTCGGCTAGCAATTAAACCTTCGAGACAGTAGCTTTTGTTGAGCTATCATTTTGCCGAGCAAATGATAGCTCTCATAAGATCGAGTTGATATATATATATATATTGAGAAAACTTCTCAATAGGTCAAAGTAATATATCAAAGTAATATAGATAGATGGCCTTCCTCTAAGAAGGTGTTGGATTTTTTTTAAATATACAATAGAAAGAAACGTACTCTTCGCTCCTGTCCGGTCCTAAATCCGGATGTTAAATTAGGCGCAGATATTAATCCGGGTAAATGACCTAATCCAGCATGCTTAATCACGTTTCGTGCCTCATTACCTAGAACGTGCGGTTGTGCCAACACTACGGCTGTAAACCTGGAGCAAAAAATAAAACAAAACAATCGTAATGAGATACCCACGCAAACCAAGCGCGATAGAAAATTTCTAAGGATGATTAGGTTATCCTTATTTTTTTATACTGCCACAAACCGATTTGCGTGATTCATTAGATCAACCATTATAACCTAAGTGAACCCTTATTCTAAGTGGAGTTTCATGATTAGAGTAAGGGAACTCCCTCCCACCCATAGGAGTATAATTACCTAACTCCATTAGTATTATACAAATTAGAGAAAGAAAGAAGGATGGGCGGCCGATTAACTATAATAAAAAGAAATATGAGATTGGAATATAGAGAGAGATTTGAATAAAAAGAGAGATTTTAAGTTGAAAAAAAAGAGAGAGAGATTTGATTCGAAAGAGAGAGAGAGAGAAAGATTTAAAGTTGAGAGAGTGAGGGAGATTAAAGCTGATATAAAAAGAAAGATAAAAAAATTAATACGAGAGAGAGAGATTGAATATGAGAGAGAAGGAAAAAAGATTTTTCTACAACTTTAAAAACCATTGTAATAAATTTTAATTAATTTATTTATTTATTTAANATATATATATATATATATATATATATATATATATATATATATATATATATAGGTTTTTTTTTTTTCGCTTTTCGCTTATTCACCCTTCTCGAGGCCCTGCTGTCTCACTCATGTAGCTTAGTTTATCGTCTAATTGAATGAAGCGGGTAGCGTGCTACCTTTTTCTCAAAAAAAAAACATATAAAATTTTTTGAAGCAAGCTTTTGTTTGCCCGTGACACCATTTAACATATATGTATGTTTTGAGAGATAGATATATAGTACGCTACCCGTTTCGTTTATTTCATTTAAAAATAAACTTAGCTGGAAATGTGAATCAACTAGGATTCGAACTTGGATCTCCAGTAACAACCACCAAGTCCTTTACCACGCTCTAGGGACGGTTTGTCACTTAATATACATTTTAACTGACTCATTTTAACATGCTCAATATAACATATTAACATTAACATATAATATTATATATGAAAATAAATAGGATATCTCTTTATCTCACTTTCTAATGAGATGTAACGTAATTTATCTGTAATTTTAAGAAAAAAAAAAAAAAAGGAATGCGAGTGGGTAATGGAAAAGCTTAGCTTTTTTCTTGGCTTTTATGGTGGACTTAACACGAGTAGGCGCACGAAACAAAATTATAATGGACATAAATAAAGGCCCTCACTTTTGTTATTGACCTATTTTTTATTATTGATGTAATTATTAATCAGTTTCACCATACAAAAATTTTCCCATATCAATTAATAAGGGAGTTGGTATTGCTTCTTGTAATAAAATGTATATAAAAATACAATTCGGTGCAAAAATTTATTTTCTAACTTTTATTCTAAAAAGTAGTTGGATATCTCGAGCAACTTATTGTCGAAATTATTAAATATTTTTTCAGGTGAGAATGGTTTGCTTTTACAGCTTGGGAATCACGAATCTTTTTTTTTTTTTTCCTTTTATTTTTTTTTTTTAAGACCTACTAAAGCCACCTAAAGTTTATCACGGGGGCTAGTTAACATATGTAACGAATCCCCGTGATATTTCAAAAGTTGAATCGTTTGTATATAATTGATTGAGACTACTTTCAAAGTGCTCCAATGTGCTATGAGATCTATATAGGATCACAATAAAGCTATGTAAGTGATTTGTGATTCGAAAATTTTATAATTTATAATTACAACATTTCTAATTACATACTATCAAATGGATTAAATACAAAGATAACTGTAACACCTTCAACTGAATCTTTTACAATTAACCAACCGTCTCTAGAGCAAGTGGCAAAGAATTCGGTGGTTGGTATTCGAGACCCAAGTTCGAATCTTAGTTGATTCATATTTCTAACTAAGTTTATTTCTAAATGAAATAAACGAAGCAGGTAGCGTGCTACCTATCTCTCAAAAAAAAAAAAAAAAAAAAAACTTTTACAATTAACTTCTTTTTCTATCGCGAATAAAGAGCATAATCTTACAAGTGACTTTTTTAACTTCTTAATATCTTGTAATTATTCTCCTACTCTCTATCTAGCATGTTGTTTGATATAATGGGTAGGCTTAATTAGGAGATGAGTGGAGGGTACAATTTTTTTTTTTTTTGAGAAAAAGGTAGTATGCTACCCGCTTCATTCATTTGACTGATGAATTAGGCTATAATTGTGGGCAACAGTGGAGGGTACAAATTAAACTCCTAACCCAAACCAAATGTTTTCCTTTTATATCCAAGTATCCATCCTCTCAATCTTTTCCTTAGCCAGTTGCTCAGGAAATTGAGGGGTCTTGAGGACCTGAATCTTTCTTGAAATCATCATCTGTCAAATGTTGCACCCCCACATCCAGTGGCAGGTCTCTCCTTTCCCCCTCCACATTGACTTCATTTCCCCCCACTTCCATCAAGAATAATCTAATCTACTCACCCAATTTCAAGTTGCAACTTTGTGCCTTCCCCATGATGTCAAATCACCCAACTAACTCAAAACATTTTATCTATCCTTTTCACCACAATTGTCATTGATTCTAGCTGCTAAACCTTTTAACTATATTTTTTCTGTTTTTTCTTTTTAGAGAATGGTAGTATGCTATCCATTTTCGTTTATTTTTTTTAGAAATAAATTTAACTGAAAATGTGAAATAATTATGATCGAACTTAGGACCTCAGATACCAACTATCAAGTTCTTTGCCACTTGCACTAGCTAGGAACGGTTGCTTCACATATATTTTTGTTGTTGTCATAGGAGATTCTGGCATAACTGCCATAGCATTAAGATAATGTGGCAGCAGGATGCAAAACTCTGGAGTGTGAGAGTTAGGTACATGTCCACTTTGCAACTTAATTAAAACAATGTGTTTCCTAGCCTTTTTGACTTTGATGGTGCATGTGGTGGTCCTTGAGTTCATGTGCCCAAACTAGTGGGCACCAATGGTACAAGGAAATGCTTAAATGGGGGGTGGCTTTGGCTTTAAGTAGTAGAACATATGATAACAACCTACATTGAGAAACTGAGGGACATGGAGAAGGTCACACTCTTTCTAATTCTACTGGTCTTCTGTTCCCTAATAATCTCATCCACTTCTATTCCTCCAACGAGTAATTAATCATCTCTCAATCCCTTTTCCTTAAATAGAAATCTTTCTTTTGTTCCAGTTTCTAAGTAGTGTAGCTTATTTGTGTGCCTTAGGGATCCAAAGGACTTTGCATGAGGGAGGGGAAAGATTAATTGAGGATTTTAAACAGGTAACTATATAGCATGTTGGTTCGTAGTGTGACGATTTTAATAGCAGCTTATATACTCAAGGATTTATGCTATTTCCATCTTTAATCATATGATCCATTTCACAAAGTTCAGTCTTTTCCAGTTTCTATTCCTAATGCAAAGATTAGAGAAATCATGTTACTTTTGTTAGTTATTTGCATAACGATCTTTTCTGCTTTGAAATTCGAACTAGGATTTATGTTATGCAATGTGTTGATAATCAAACATTCTTCAGCGAAATCATACAAGTTTGCTGATTTGAAGTCTTAGATATCTCACTACTTAATCTGGCTTTAGTCCTGTAGTATCACGTGTTCTGGTTTCAGTTTGTAACACCATATCTCCCCTCTTTCGCTCTCTCTATTGTGTAAATTAAGTTCTCTAGTAATGAGTTTTCGACGGAAACCCAGGAGGAGAGAATGGAAGAAGCCGCGGTGGATGATGTGATCAATGCAAGGATGGATTTGGAGAGCAACGACTACCAGGGATCGGGGGCCAACGACCGTCACACTCCAAAGCCACCGGGAAAGAGTTGACCCATATATAGATCGATGCTGCAAAATTATTATTTTTATTATTACTACAACTACTATTATTTTCTTTTTTCTTTGTTTGTGTGTCTCTTCCTAAATATCGACGTTAAAAGCGAAGGAATGTATCGCCTAGAGGTGGACAACCTATGTGAATATGTCTTGTGAGGATATTGGATGTGTATTAGAGTCTAGTGCATGCTTTGATCTAAAAGACATGCACCACCCTCTATACGAAACATATATAATGTTGTACCTAGAAAGGAATATACACTGTAATTAATCTAAGTTGTATTGAACTGTTGTTAATGTTTTGTGGATGTAGATACAGATCTCCGAAAATCCCGTGACCGAAATAAGATCGAAAAGTTTAACCCACTTGGTGGCAATTTGGTGGGTCATCTGGAGGGAACGAAACAGCATGTGCTTTAGCGACGCGGCTCATAACGCTTCCTGGGCTACCGAACGTGTCGCTTCTTTGATCAGAGCCTGGAACGAAGCACTTTGAACCCTCCTGCAATCTCTATGCTCTCTATGTTTGCTGTGTCACGTTTTGTCTGTCTCTCTATGTCTACTTAGTGTTCCTGTTTTGTTTTGCTTTTGTTTTTCTTTTGTCGCCGGCTCGGTCTGGAGGCCCTAGATGCTTCCATTATGTACGCTAAATTCATGTTACTTAATGAATGAAGCAGGTAGCTTGCTACCTATTTCTCAAAAAAAAAAAAAAGTTTTGTGGATGTAGATTCTGACATCTTAGTTGCATGCCTTTCGATTTCATATGCAAGCTAAGTCATTTTCATGAAACAATTTATGACTATAACCACGCAATGTTTTCTGGAAAATAATACACTAGGGTCGTATACAGAGAACACAAGTAACGCTCATCTGGATAATTTCTAGAAGTACGAAGAATCACTTTTGTTTTCGATGATAGGGCATTTGAATGGATGATCGATACTGTTTAAGTTCCTCTGAAGTATTTTGAAATATCTAAAATTTAAATTTTAAAGTTTTTCTAATCATTATCATCATGTACTGCAAAAAAAAAATAACAGGGCCTAATTTAGGCCCATCTGAAACTGGATGGAAAGGAGGGCCAGCAAGCTCATTGGGCCGGATTCAGACCCACTAGGCAATTTTTGTTGAGTATTTTTTTGCATATTTGGGGATGCTGCTACAATTTGGGGAAGTAAAGGGGGAATAAACAAGAATTGTTTAGAGTGTGATCAAAGAATTAGAATAACCTGTATTGCATTAGGAATGTTCATGTTTAGTTTTCCCTGCCTCATAATTATGTCAATGTTTTGTTGCTTGGTTAATGTTTAGTGTTTCAATTTTTGAGATAGGAAAATCTAAATGCAGATGATCTAATTCCTTTGTCAAACAGTTCACATAGAGAGTGCAATGCATGCTCCTTTCCTAAATTGATATGATAGGGCAAAAAAAAAAAAAAAATTTACCATCATCTCAGAATCTCCTTTACTTGTTTCAGAATATATTAAAGCAAGAAAGCATGCACTGGTTAAAAGAAGACGCACATCAGTTACTTTCACTGCTGCCATTCTTTGAATTGATATGTAGATTTGTGAAAGGGCCTTTTATTTTTGTTTGAGGTACTCTGCGACATTGCGAATTTAAAGAGAAGCATAAGCATATACACTTAGCTCCTCTCTTTTTATCTTTTTCAGATGATGCTCTTAATCGGAGATTGATATGACCGCCGCTACGAGATGCGGGAATATGACTCAGAAAGTGTGCATATATCTTTGTTAACGTGTCAACATGAAAATAGAGAAAGAAATTGAGAAACTTTGAAAATAATGTGAGAGCCCATCTTATAAGGCTGTTGGATAGTGACAGTATTATAGGTAAATAAACTTGTGCTATGCTATCAACAGTAAATAATCATAACTCTAATACTTTTTGTCAAAAATACAAGTCTAAATTTGCACTTTGTTTTCATTTTATGAGTAGTTGCGTTCCTGTGGAATGGATGGGTGCTCTATGCAGAAGCATGCCACAGAATATTATTGTCGGATCGTTGGCGCTAATCATTAATCCCAAAAACTCGAGTTATTAGAAATACGCAATCAATTCACTTAAAGCGTATAGATACAGCGCCTACGGGTCTCGATTGTGACTTGGCCCAACCAGCCTCACGCTACTTCGAACATGACTCGGCCTAATATGACCTCACACCACAAGGCAGGATGCTTGCCCATTTAAGCCAACAATCTTTCCTCGGCAATCGAACCCGTGACCTTTGGCTCTAATACCACTTGTCACATCGTTGGCGCTAACCATTAATCCTAAAAGCTCGAGCTATTTGAAATATGCAACTAATTCACTTAATGCGCACAGCTACAGCGTTCACGGGTCTCGATTGTAACTCAGCCCAACCAGCCTCACGCCACTTCAAACATGATTCGACCCACTCAGCCTCACGTCATTTCGAACATGATTCGGCCCAACATGACCTCATGCCAAAGGGCAGGATGCTGACCCTTCTTTTTTTTCTTTTTTCTTTTTTTTTTTGAGAAATAGGCAGCACGCTACCCGTTTCGTTTCTTTCATTTAGAAATAAACTTAGCTAGAAATATGAATCAACTAGGATTCGAACTTGGAACCTTGGATACCAACTACCAAGCCCTTGCCACTTTGCCACTTGTTCTAGGGATTTGAACTTGGGACCAGGGCAGAATGCTGGCCCATTTAAACCAACAATTATGGGACCAAATAATCCTACTTCCCATGGGTTATTATATGTTGCTAATGACCAAGAGAATAATTGGCAACGGTGCAGGTTGCAGTTCAAAGATCAATCATTAAATTCGGATTCAAGCAAGCACAAAAGCAGAGCCACATCTCAAAATAAAATTTACTTTGCTTGCCTTTAGAGATTTGTTACTATTCTTATTATAGATATGGTGGGCAACAAGCAAATATTATAATTTTGCAAATCCCATAAAAAATTTTGACCCTTACTGCTAATAATAATAAGTAAAATAGAAAACAGGTTGTCGCATAGTTGTCATCTTGCAAGAGAAGAATATGCATACCAAAGAGAGGCATCTTGAGCTGTAAATTCTTTCTGATTTCAAAAAGAATAAAAATATCAATTTGAGGAAGGGATTTTTAAATCTTGTAAACCAAACACAAATTGCTTTTAAAGAATTGTTGTGCAAGGGCATGAAGTCATCAACTGTGGCAGCAGCATGTCAGCTGCAGTTGAACAGCTCCTAAACAACCATGACTTGGAAAGGCATTCAAATTAGGGAAGTCACCCTGTTTTTGTTTGTTTCATTCCTGTAAGTTTCTTTCCATTTGGAGTGGTCTCTTTTGATGTGAACTTGGCTTTCATCCATAGACTAATGAGCAAATAAGTTTGAAAAACTCCTCTGTTTTGATATCTGGATCAGATTCCTTGATTCCCTTATCACCAGAAAAGCCAAGGGCAATTGTCCACATCTGTCAAGAAAACATTGGTAGCTTCTTCTCTGTGAAGTTATCTCCAGATTCCCTTTCCTAATCACATCTCAATAAAAAAGGAATATGTGCATTATAGAGGATGGTGATTCATGTTTACCATTCTAAGCAACATGTGTTATTCAGTAGTGTGGGCCTCCTAAAAGAGGGTGAGAATCCAGTAAAGATGTGGGGAAAGAGCAATAAAACAATGCACACAACTTTTCTTTTTCTTTTCTTTTTTTTCCTCTCTTCTTTTTTCTATCCTTTTGAGAACCCATGTATGAACTGTTTTTGCTTTTCTTTTGTTTTTTTTCCCTCCCTCCTACTTATTGCATCAAAGATTCTCTCATTTGCAGGTCAAAGAAGTGACTAAAAGAGGAACAAATCAAGGAAGCATGATATCATGGATTGGAGAAAGGTGAACCACAGCTCATGCATATATTCTCCCAGTAGACCCACTCATGATTCATGTATGGATTGAGTGTATTCCAAGGACAGCAACATAAAGGGAGCACTTCCCACAATTCTTATATATGTTGGAGGGGAGATGATAGCCAGCTCCCTTTAAGGAGGAAATGTCCAACCATAACAGCAATCAGGGGTTGGTTCTATCAGCCGACGCCAAGCCGCGCCTTAAATGGACTCAACAGCTTCACGACCGATTCGTCGATGCGGTCGCTCGGCTTGGCGGAGCAGACAGTAAGTCGGAATTTCCGTTTTTGGTATATCACAGTAGTCTGTAATATAAATTGCCTATTGGCTTTTCCTGCGCGAATTATATATTTTCTTCCTCGATTTCAGAAGCTACGCCTAAATCGGTGATGCAGGTGATGGGAGTTCCTGGGCTCACTTTGTACCATCTGAAGAGCCATCTTCAGGTATGTTCCACTCCAATGAAATCGAACTGCAAACGAAATTTCACGTCTAGAGGATTAGTTCCGATTTCTGAAGCATGATCATACTGACTATTGTTAGCAGAAATATAGGCTCGCAAAGAGTCGGGATACAAATATTCTTCACGACTATAGTGAAGGTGAGATCCAGTGCAAGATTCTTGAGAGAAGTACCCCTGATGCCGATGAAAATAAAGCACAGAATCAGCTCGATGAGTACGATGAGATTCCGCCGCCCTGCTGTTCTGTACAGCCTCTATTTTTGGTTCTGCTTATCAAATAAGGTTCTTTCTTTCAGGACCATGTTACAGATGCAGATGCAGGTTCAAAGGAAGTTACAGGAACAAATTGAGGTGAGAATTTTATGTCATAGCAATAAGCACTCTAGAAGGTCGATAAATATTTCCGATTTAAAGAACGATTTTGTCGTATAGGTGCAGAGACACCTGCAACTCCGGATAGAAGCACAAGGGAAGTATCTGCAAAATGTGCTAAGGAAAGCACAAGAAACACTTTCTGCATATAGTTCGAATTCTATCGGCACCGACGTTGTAAAGGCCGAGCTCTCTGAACTAGCCTCTGCGGTGGGGAATGAGTGCTTGAACTCTCCTCCCCCGCAACCTTGCTTAGTTTTTAATATATCCCAACAATCTGATTGCTCTATTGATAGCTCCCTGACTTCTTCAGAGAAGCCGGATAAGGCCACCGAGAAGTCACGCAGAATCGGTTCTAGCTCTTCTTCATGTAATGGGAGCGAAGAGCTTCAATCTCGGGGGATCAATTACGACAGCGGGGAAGCAGTTGGAACTAAGAGAAGCAGAAGCAGCATCTGTGGAGAAGCCACTTTGGATGAGCACACAACCTGGAAGAGGATTTTCCATCAGAAAGAGTGCAGTTTTGAGGAGCCAGAAGAACTTGATCTCAACAGGTAATCATCAACTGGGAGAATTTATTGTCTAAACACGGCGCAACCATGTCATCCCGCAAACCGCACCCTGTCGACTCTTCATCGCTCAGGTTGTCTCGGTTGCTTGAATTACGTACGTAGTAAGATGAGATGGATGACAGAGCACTATTTTACACCGGGTGTAGGCAATAATTTCTTGTCGGCTGTGGGGTGAGACTTCTTCTGGAGGGTCACAAAAATTATTGTTATTGGAGTTGTTAATCTGTGCTACAGCTGGTGATTTTCTTCTTGTTGTTGTTTATGTGTGTGTACATCCTATAACTAAGTCCAAGATTGTAGGTGGTATATAATAATATGATAGATAGTATAATTAGTATGCTGTACACCAGGGAGATGACACATGGAATTTTGAGATCTTTAATAATATGCTAAGGAGCTAGATTTACTCTACTATGCTTTATAAACTCTTTTGGCTTGATTCCTTAATCAACTTGAAGAGGGCCATGTGCTTATTTACTTGCTATTTCCAGTATATTTCTACTCTAATTCTTGCATTTAAAGTTTAAAACAGGAAAAAATAGTTATCATGTTCATCAATCATGTTTTGAGAGAGCATAAAAACCAGCATGAAAAAAAAAAAAAAAAAAAAAAAAAAAAAAAAAAAATCAACATTTGATGTAGCAAGGAGCATCTAATTACATCATCTTGTCACCTAGTAGCTCCTATTTCTTCTTCTTTTTTTGGTTTCTTTGTAACTTTATTTCTTTATCAAGTTGACTATGTTGTGCCCTTTGGATCAAAGTTATGCTCTCAACTAATCTATTTTTTCTCTTTTATATACCAGCTCGTTTCTTTCTAATCTTTCAACCACTTGCCAACTTTTTTGTTCTTTGTAATGAGGCTCTCAAAATTTTGTCTTCATTATATATTTTTTCCTTTTTCCTGAGTGGGCATTTTTTTATTTCTAAAGTAGGTTGATTATATTATCCTCCCCTCTACATAATGCTTTGTGGCGTGTTTCCCACTAGAGACATTTTTGTTGCTGCTAAATAAAAGAAGAACCTATGAAAGCATATAAAGCCAACCATTTACTGATAAAGCTAGAGTACAAAAAGGATATGCTTTGGATATCTCTGCCCAGTAAAATGAAGGTAAAATCAATACATAGTTACTTAAATTTCAGGAGTTACAGTGTAATTAATGATTTTTATTAATTTTTTACACATGATACATATGACCGTAATAAAGTAAGATTAAAAAAAATGATAAAGAGGAACAATATCTACAAAAGAATATTGAGATTCTCTTTCTTTTTTGTCTGTTTGTCTGTTATTTCAAAGAATAAAAGCATGTGCCTGCTTCAATTGTAAATAAATGACAATTACAATGTCAAAATATCAACAGGATTTACATATATTCAATCTACACTTCTGAAGATAAATAAAAGACAGGATGCTTTACATCCTACTCTCCTTTTGAGCAATCAAACTCCCCTAAGCCCCTTCTCTTATTCTACAATTTTTTTACTCCCAAAAAAAGGACCCTGAAAATAAATTTTCTCGCTCCCAATGTATCTTTCTATGATTTGGTTTGCTTTATCTTCTATACGTAGTCTACGAATTCTGCGCTGATTTGGTTTGCTTTACCTTCTATACGTAGTCTACGAATTCTGCGCCCAGCTTTTGGCAGAAAAATATAATTTTCGGATGTTAAGACACAAACAGATGAATGAAAGTGAGAGTAAAAATGTTCATCTAACTAGGGATTATGATGCCGATGAAACCAAATCCCACAATAAAGTATGTGATGGATTGAGGAAGAATGAATAAGTAAAAGCAATCACGTCGAAATGCATAGTCAAAGAACGCACACAGCAGAAGAAATACGCCGAGTCCCAGCTCCAGGAGATGAAACCTGGGAGAAGGACAAAGAAAACCAAAAGAGCATAATTTGTAGCTGAAATAGAAAAATAGCTAAAAGGTTGAAATTGCAAAGAATTGGTTCGCGCAGTTACCGCTCCTTAATTCGTAAGTTCTCAGTAACTCGGATGACCGGTTTCGTCTTCAGCATGTCACCCAATTTCTCGGTGACAATCCATTCATTAGCTCTTCCTGCTTCCAGCAGTCCAATAAAAATGGCTTTGCACCGGTGCAACGACATGACATTCTCAAATAAGACCCACAGGATAATTAAATGCAGTGATCTGCCACACGAAAAAAAGAAGAAAAAAAAGCAGCAATGTAAGAAGGAAGATTTAAAGAGGAAATCAAGAAAATTTCTGCTTCTTTCAAATTGTCTTCCTTGTCATTTTGTCAGTGACAAATCAGAATCCTCTACATAGTCTGCCTGCCAATTCAGATGCTAAGTAAAACATATTACGCGCACGTGCAGAAGGCTTTTAATAATAAAAACGTAAGCAGTAAAGAGTTTTGAACCTCGGAGTTCCGACTGAATTGAGCAGCGTGATAACAGTCGGAACATACAGCAGCTCCCATTTGGGGATTATGACTTCTGGAAAGAAAATCTTTACAGGAAGCAGTATGCTGAAGAAGAAAAAGGTGAAAAAAGCCGATATAATCCTCCGTGCTACGAAAAAGCTGTAGATCATATAGAACTTTTTCCACATCGAGACTTTCTGCATCACAAAAATTGAAATGCGGAGCATTAAGTTAGTTTGTTCATGTTGATGGGATCAGTAAGTGTCACTTACATTTTCGATTAAAATGCGTATCAGTATCACTTATGAAGCCAATTACAAAAGTTTACATACATTACCATACCTTGAGCTTGAATTGCTAGTTTGGTTTTATTTGCGATATATAGCTGCAGAGGGACTAACCTTTGCCTCCAGAATATCCCAAAGCATTTTCTTGAACAAGAGTGCGGGCCCGCAAGACCAACGATGCTGCTGAGAACGGTAGGCCTTCAAAGTGCTCGGCAATTCACTTTTTACCTAATAGCCACAAAATCGCCCTTAGAACGCTACAATTCGCCCAATTCATCAAGCGGCCGACTAAGCACTTTACCTTTATGTCGCCGACGTATACAAAGCCCCAGCCTAAGAGACTTGCTCTTACTGCCAAGTCCATGTCTTCTGCAGTAGTTCGATCCTCCCAACCTCCGGCTTCCATGATTGCTCGAGTTCTCCACACTCCAGCAGTCCCTAAAGTGCATGCAAGCATGCTTAAATGATATGTCAAGTTCTCTTCGCGTAGGTTCGGCGTCTCTTACTAACTGTTTTATATGGCAATTGCTTTACTAATGTATATTGATTTGCTGTAGGTTCAATCAGAAGCAGCAGATGCCTTGGAACTAAAACAGCAGCTTAAAGGCCAAGATCATCTTCGAACTTCATTAAGACCACACTTTCGGATCACTAAAATTCTTAAACTTACTTACCATTATAACCGAAGAACGCGCACATCGACGATCCTGCTTCTTGCTCTACCTTGAAATGGTAATCCATCGACATCTCTTGCATTCTCGTCAGCAAGCAATCGTCGGCGTTCACTAAAAAGCAGCTTAGTTTTCTCGAAATCAACTACCGTTCGTGCTACTATCAACACTAGTGAATATATCAGCAGTTACTATAGTTCTGTTCTAATACACAGAAATGCTGACTCATGAACATTAGAGCGACACGGATACAACGCAATTATGAGAATAATTATATTAGTTTGATTACGAATAACGTACCGAACTTCCATCGGGACTGAACGAGAGCGAGTTTGGGATTATGAACAAGAAAAGGTATGGTTTTCATCAGAAAGTCGGGTTCCGGCTGAAAGTCGGCGTCGAACATCGCGACGTATTCGCAGCATTCGACATAGCTGTGCTTCATCCCTTCCTTCAAATTTCCCGCCTTATATCCGGCTCTATCCTTGCGGGTCTCGTACCTTATGTTTATTCCCTTTTTCGACCATTCATCGCATTCGTTCTTCACTAAGTCCTGAGCATCAAATGGTGGTATAAAATGAAAATTATTCACAGATTAATAGAACAGAGACTTGCCAAGTGAAAAATGAATAATTATGAAAATAAATAAAATTTTAAAATTATGGGAAATAAATATGAGATCGTATATGCGATAGTGTTTGCAGTGGAATGAAAGTGAACTTAAAAAATTATGATAATTTTTTTTTATTAAAAATTTAGTCACTCAGATTCAAAATTAGAAACAAAAAAAAAAAGAAACATGAGACCCTTCCATTTTCTAGCCATGCTATTTTAAAATTCTTGTCAATCCAAATAAAATAGTCTTACTTAAAAGTAATTATGAAAGCACAGTTTTGTTGAAAAATAGTGAGTATAATTATACGTACTTTATTTTGTTAGATATAGTAGAAAACTACGTACCTAAAACTACGTACCTATAAATAATTTATTTGATTTTCAAAACTGTATTATTATTTCTCGTGAACCAGGTCCAGAAAATCTTGGAATGCACCGTAACGTGCTATGTGGGTAGCCCAATAGTTACGGGTCGAGTCCGGTCCAAGTTCCTTAATAGGCTACAATTTGACCCAAGGCCCAGTACGTGTTCAAACCCAAAATAAGCTTTAGTAGGGCCTCATGGGCCGTAATTTCGTAATACACAGTGACTACGTTATATATGATGGGATTTTGGATCAAAACCTGTATGATGGGATCAGTCGAATCATCAAGCACTTGCACAATAAGCCGATCCAACGGCCACGAAAGCTTGCATGCAGCTCCTATAGAAAGCTGGTACACCTGCAATTACCGTGTATCCATCTCACCAATCTAAAACAAACACTCACAGATCTAGAGAGAGAAGTTAAGCTGAGATAGAGAAATTGAGAGATCTACAGAGAGTGAGATTCATCTATATATCTACTTACCTCCTTCTCATTGTACATAGGAATTTGTACCATAACCATAGGAAACGCCGCGGCCCCGTTCTCCGCATCGGCGGCGACGATGGCGTCGCACTTGTACACATTCTCCGGCCTCCGGCGAAAGACCTTCATGTAGAGGCTGACCAATCCGATGAACACTTTCTCCATGAGTACAACGATCGACATGACGGTGCACGCGATGACCACCACCCTCAACAAGGGGACGAGCACTGCCCCGCGGATCTGCCTCCATAAGATGATGATTTGCTCGGCGATGAGCGCTGCGGTCGGCGATAGGAATAGCTCGTAGACGGGAGCGAGGAGGAGCTTCACGGTGTAGGAATCAGCTGCGGCGTGCGTTGTTGCAGTGTTTGAGAGAAAGTTAAACATGATAGTAGTAGTAGTAGTAGAGAAGCAAATGTGTATAACTAGCTAGTGGAATCACATTGTAGCATGAGAGAGGCTTCTTCTTTCCTTATTTTAGAGAGAGAGAGAGNATTTATTGAGATGGAGACAATTTGACCTTCAAAAATGGGCCGGGCCAGAATGATCAAGTTGGCCCATTTAGTAAGGGATTAATTGCATGTCTATCCCTACAAAGTCGTGGAATTGCGTATTAATCCCCACGAAGTTTTAATTATCGAATATATTCTTCTAATGCTCTAAATATATTGCTCTCCAACAAACAAGAGTTGACTTCATTTCCATAAATTAAGGCTATTTTAAGTATTTTTAATGCCATCTCTTATTTCTACTACTTTTATTCTAACGTTTCTACAATTCTCCGCGAATCCTAAATTAATAGGGTCCAATCTGCTTTTTTTCTACCCGCTTCATTCATTGGAAAGGTAAATTAAGCAACAAGTGCGGGGCAACCAGACCCCCCCAAAAAAAAAAAGAAAAAAAGAAAGTAAATTAAGGCAGTAGAAGAAGATCCCAATCCATTACGAGAAGTTTGAGCCTATGGACCACTATTCCAGGGTTCGGGGATATATTCTGAAAGATTGTATCGTTTCTGATCTTCCAAATGATCCACCGGCATCCAACTAGGTCAGTAAGACAGGTACGCTTCTTTTGAGTATCCTTCCTGACCCTCCACCTATCTCATACTAGACCGATGTCGTCCCCCATATCTTGATTCTAAATATCAGCCACCCCTGTTGCTAAGATAAGCTTATCGAATACGTATCGGGTGAACAGGTGGTCCACAGATTCATCATCCGACCCGCATAACACGCAGGTAATTTCAAAACTTACTGACCTGTAGGATATAATAGGGCCCAATCTGTAATTTCAAAACTTGTAGGATATATGAGGAATTGTTGTCAGATCTAGGCTGGCTCTGAACCACGTTGTTGTCACTGAGCACCTTCAATATCCTTGTTGCTATTCTATCATATTCGATTCTATATTCATGTGTACACTAGAAAGGGTTAATTAGATTAGGTGTAACAAAATAAAAGAAGGGGCATATTCCATTTTATAACGCTTTCACGTGAAATTTAAAGCAAAATAGATTGGTGCCAGTAAACTTATTTGACGCAACCACCCTATTGTGTGTTTCGTCTCCCTCAAAATTGTAGTTTAATGTATTAAAAAGTTTTTTACGTACCCATACCTATACACAGTAGCCCTGCAAGGTGCCAACTTGTCCATGTGGTAAGAAATTAATAATTAATTTTTGCTATTTATTCTTCACATTTTCCACAACTACGTGGTTAAAATATAGTTTTCCGTATGAGATATATATTCCTCATCACAGTGATTAAATAGTAATTTATATTTTATATATGACAACATTTGAATATTATTTCAGATAATATTATTCGCTGGTTTTGTCGTGTTCCTCATCAATGAGATGGTTAATTTGTAGTAATTTAGGGTGGTGTTTTCATCTATTGTTAATGAATTTTAAAATTTCTTACTACAAATTAAAGTCAACAAAAGATTGGGAAGTCGATTGTTTTTAATTTAACCAGAATTTAAGCTTGCACGGGAACTTAAATCCTTGACCTCATGGTTTGGTGGTCTGAGGGTGGATCTCGCGAAACTTGTAGAACATTCTAAAAATACTTGTTTAAAATGGCCGAGGAAGTTATCTAACGATAATATGTATAATAAGATATTTTAATTTATTCTGCTTTATAAGTTTGTTATAGTTCATTGTAAGGCCCAACAATTATGATTTTTTAGAATAATAATAATACAGTTATTCCTCAAAATATTTTTTTTTATTTTCAGAAACAACTCAGAGGCGGCTAATACGTACCCTCCCCTATCTGAGGACGAGATGGAGAAATAAAGAAGAAAAAAAAAAAACCTTATTATAAGTACTGGTCTATAGAGTAATGCTCTCTTTGTGGGGAGAAATTACTTACATTTGACCGTTACGGGATATAAAAAATAGTAATTATGTCAATATAGACCGCAGCAGCCGCTTCTCCGAACAGCAAATCAATATTAAATGTTGAATTGTTGTAGCATTATGAGGCATTAAGAAGTTTTAGGATGTTCGCAACTCTTCATCGAAGTGATCGGATATGAACATTTTCTCTTCGTATAATAATGTTTCGAATGATTAATTTTCCCTTTGCACGATGCTCGCAAATTTCCATTGCTACATTAATTACAATGGATATAATTGTAAGATTTAATATCTTATTTTATTAATTTTTTCGTGTATACAACAAATGATTAATGAATCTATATATGATCTCTATATGCACAATATAAATACGAAGGAAACGGCTTTATAGTGTTTGTAGTTTAATGCTGGAGATCTAGTCAAAATATAGAGAAGCTAACAATAATAGCGAGGAGACGTGTTTTCCACTTCCATGCACAACAATTTTGGTAGAGCTTCTTCTAAGATATGCTCCGCAGAGGATTCAACAATGTATAAGGTTGTTTAGTAGATGGTTTCCGTGCCATTGCGGTATAGAAACTTAACAGCAGGATTGAGCTCAGTAAATGGATTAGCTGAGCCTGAAGTGGAGCAGTGTTTATTCTGAGGGTTTATTTGTATCTGACCTGAAATTGATCTGCTCGGCACAACTGGTGATTACCATGATGAATTTGATGAGTTTTCAGTTGAAGATATCAACTGTTCCAAATAGTTCAGAAATAAAGAGGTGTACTCCATAAAAAAGTTGTAATGAAAAGTTCGCGCGAATCAACAAAGACTAGTACATAATGTATACCATGTTTACCTCATTTTCCAGCCACTCTTTCCTTCCTCTCTGGATAGATTCGGAGAAGATTAGTACAGAAAAAAAAAAAAAAAAAAAAAAAAAGATAAAATAAAACACTTCACAAGTCTCAGAGAAAGCAACCCTCCCATGGCAGGGGAATGAGATAATAACCTGCGGCAAATCAGCAAACTTTTGATGGACAATGAATCACCACTGGTACTTAGCCGCAACGAGGACCTCTTCGTAATGCTGAGCAGCATTATCCCAGCTCAGATCCTGCGACATACCCCGGTTTTGAAGTCCCTTCCAACTCTCCTTGTAGTACCGATATGTTTTCAAACTATTGCCCAATGTATCGATCAGCTTGCATGTCTCTGCCCTATCAAAGGTCCAACCAAGCCCAGTTTCCCTAAGCGGATCGAACTGGACCACAGTGTCTCTAAGCCCACCGACTGCGTGGACAACCGGAATAGTCCCATATTTCATCGCATAAAGCTGGTTCAGCCCGCATGGTTCGAACCTCGACGGCATTATAAGTATATCTGCCCCCGCCGTGATCCGATGCGCCAACCTTACAGAGAATCCCACCCAGCATCTAACTTTGTTGTGATATTGGCTTTCAAATTTCTTCAACATATCCTCGAGATCACGCCGCCCCATGCCCAACATGACTAACTGAACATCTTGACTTACTATCCAATGGATGGCCTCTGCAATGAGGTCGACGCCTTTTTGGCCGTCCAATCGCCCTATAAAAGCAAGTAAGGGTACATTGTCCTGTACTGTGAGGCCAAGCTCGCGCTGTAAAGCGGCCTTGCATTGGGGCTTGCCAGTTTCTAAAGTTTCCAGGGTGTAATTTGTGTACCCATCGGATTTTAAGTGCACATCGTATTTTGGGTTCCATTCTGTTGTATCAATCCCGTTAACGATGCCTCGCAATTTCCAGCCATTCTCGTTTATGATATTGTGCAAGCCCCACCCACCTTCAGATGTTTTGATCTCCCAGGCGTAACCATGGCTGACGGTAACCACTTGATCGGCAGTCTTTATACCGGCTGCGAAAATATTGCAATGATCGCCCCCAACAGGGTCGTATAGCTTAAAGAGATCCATGTAATGATCTGGCAAGTCCATGTGAAGGAAGTCGTCCGGCGGACCACGACCCTATTTTAAGAGAAATCAGGATTAAAATCACAAATAGCAGCTCTCTGCATGTCAATATTTGGGGCTTTACGTAAATCAGGAGCAGCACCCGAGTGGATAATTTTTTTAAAAAAATTCTAGTTTAGGAGTACTGAGTTAAGATCAGGACACACATGAAAATCATTCTTTGTTGATTAAACTGAGATGCAGTGCATATACATACAGTCGACGAAGAAAATTAGAAGTTCAGAGGCCAACCTGATGGGCGATATTGTGTATCACAAGAACAGATCGAGCATATTTCATCAAGCCGTTGTCACGATAGAATGCTTTAAGGTAAACAGGCAACAGTGCTGTGTGCCAATCATTTGCAATAAAAGCTAAATTGCCATCTCCATAACAGACACCACCACAGGGAACATACCATGGTACCTGGTGAGAAAGAAAACGTAATAGATCATCCAAATGTTATGATGAAATGGTTATGGGAGGAAGTTCATCGTAACAGCCCTTAGAACAAATGCATACTCCTAATAATAGATGTAATCATAAGAAGAATGAGGACATGAATCCCCAACTTAAATATTCAAGTAGAGAGAGAGTTACTGCCACAATAACAATGCGCAGCCATGTATTGAAATTCTATATACGAAAGATAATCCAATGAACAGAAGGATTTATGAGGAACAGATAACAAAGGATGGGGAAAGAAAGGGTCATCAATGAAAACCGATTCTCCTAAGTAAACTCATGAGTATAAGCTGATGTATCAGTGCTAAGTAAAAGCAGAAGCTAATTAAATAAACAGTTTTTTCATCTGAACTACAAACTTCTAGATTGCTCTGAATCTCTCTCTCTCTCTGTGCATGCGTATGTGTGTTGAGATGATAAGCTATAAATTAGGCATGCCTACTCATCCTTGTACAAAAAATTGTTGTACAGGTGGACTTGGAGTTGTTGGAGCTTTACCAAAGGCTTTGGCTAGCAGAGGGCATCGGGTTATGGTACTTCCTGGTCTCTAATTATTAAAAAATTGCAAACTATCTTTATGGCCAAGAAATATTATCTGTGGATTGGAGCTCGAACGAGCTCCAAGAAACTGCCAATGCCTAATGACAATATAATCAATTTCCAACAATTGAGGTGCTGACTCATAGGGGCTCAAAGAAGATTACCTCTACAGCTACCTTGCATAACAAAATCATCCGCTTCAAAATGTCCTACACAGAGAAAACACAAAATCAGTAATACAATAGTGCTTCATCAAATCTTTTCTCTATCAGCTTTTTGTAAGTCAAATAGGCCCACTGAAATCTACCGGTCTTTCTCCTCCATAAATACTATTCTCACGGTGACGAAAGATTGGACTATCAATAAAAACAAAGTCCACGCCATCTATGTAAGCATGCAGATAATTTACTTCCATGTCCTGCATGAACAAAAAACGAGCAACAATCAAGACAATACACTCATGGTCTTATAGGAAAAAAATAATACAATAATTCCTAACAGTAACACCATATCATCATACCTGCCCAGAAACCTTGTAATACTTGCGGACTCCTACATCCTGAGCTTCAGAATAATTGCCATACTTTGGAACCACAACCTAGTGGTAGAAAAAAAGTGCATGCAAAATATTAAATTGCTAGAGCGCTTGATGCATAGTTCTCATGGATATAATCCTACATTTCGTAGGTATTTAATCTATTAAACGAGTTGAAAAAAAAGATATATAGTTTGAATGAAATGATAGATCAGCAATTTCCACTACCATATCTTAAAACAATATTGAAAGAATGCGATTTATTTGAGTTCTTTTATTATTTAAGCCTGAATAATGGTCATCATTCTACTTAAACCAATTAAAAAAAAAATGCAACCTACACTACCTCTTCTCTAGCAAATAATAGCTGAATCTTCCACTAATAATACGCTAGTCGAATCAAATATTGCACTGCAGTTTGCAATTTTTTAATAATTAGAGACAAGGAAGTACCATAACCCGATGCCCTCTCCTAGCCAAAGCCTTTGGTAAAGCTCCAACAACATCTCCAAGTCCACCTGTACAACAATTTTTTGTACAAGGATGAGTAGGCATGCCTAATTTATAGCTTATCATCTCAACACACATACGCATGCACACACACACACACACACACACACACAGAGAGAGAGAGAGAGAGCAATCTAGAAGTTTGTAGTTCAGATGAAAATGCCTGTTTTGGACCAAGGAGCACATTCTACAGCTACCACTATGACATTCATAACATTCACCCCTGCCAAAGGAGCTGGATCCTTTTTCTCTCCCTCAATATTTGCATCATCTTCAACACCCAAAGTAGCTTCCTTTGGTTCCACCTGATGTTCAATGTTCTGATATTTAGGACCGTCAGATTCAGAGTCTTCTGTAGAAAATCGATACAGAATCTCAGATACAGCAGTTTCTAAATTGGCTTCTTCAGGTTCTTCGGCAGCAGTTTCTGCTGATTCTTCCTCTAGAATCTCAGATACAGCAGTTTCTAAATTGGCCTCTTCAGGTTCTTTGGCAGCAGTTTCTGCTGATTCTTCCTCTAGAGGATGACCAATTTCCTTTTCTTTCTTCGATAGTTTTCCATCAGAAATGATAATTGATCTCTCCAGTATCTTAGATTCAGTTACATGCGCAATATCACCAGAAGTAACAATGTCGCTGTGTATCCCATTTGACTCTACATGGCTTGAACCAACCTTTAGGGTTGATGTTTCATCATTCTCGACATAAGAAAATGAACCCTCCTCTTCCATCATAATTGTGTTATTAATAGATGAGACAAGATTCTTTCTCTCGGCGATCTATAATAAATTAAGTCAATGTTACACAAGCACAAGATTAAGTATGATAATTAAATAAATAAAAAAAAAAAGAAAGCAGGTGCCACTACATCAAAGAGCTTGTCAAGTGCAAATAATGACGCACGTTCTTTTCAAGGGAAAAAAAAAGAAGAGAAAAGGTAAGAGTAATTATAAACTACACAAATTGTATGCAAAACATTGAGGATATAACAGAAATTAGCACTAGATGATGAACAGGGTCAGAGCACGATTAGATGCATGAATATCATGTTTTGAAAGTCTCTTTCATTTACTCAGGGTGCTTATCGAAATTGGTTGACGGATAATATTGCATCTTACATGCATAAAATATACGGCCTTTAAATCATTCTTCTTGTTGTACGAGAAATTGTTTAATGAACGGAAACTACTATTTCCGAAAGCCGGATCAGCTAAGAATTCACAAAGCTGAAAATGACGTTTTCCTAAGATGCAATCATAAAAGAAACTCCACACACATTAATCGATTGTCAATTGGTTAACATAAGTCATTAAAAGATGTCTAAAGTGAGTAAAGAAGAGGTTATTATTATTATTTTTTTAATCTTCCTACTGAAGAAGGTGAAAGTGAGTAAAAAGAAATGTTATAAAGAAATGCTATAAATTATCATAATCATGGTTAATTTAGGACTTTGCTATGGACTAAAGCCACACTACAATGTTATAATCACCAAAGATATCTAAATGTCGAGAAGTGACTATAGATTCTATTATCAACGCTCTATCACGAATTTTGCTCACAAAAGAAGCAACTTGATTAAAATATTTCAAAAGCACCATTTGGATTAGGAAATTTACAACGCCAAAGAACAAATGCACGTTAGAACGAATCGAGAGAGATAAATAGAGAGAAGCACCTGCCGAAGTAGCCTACTCTGCATATCGAGAACCTTCCTACTCTTCTCGATCGTCGCTTTGAAGGAATCATCACCATCACCATCACCATCCACGCTACGAACGCCCTCTCTCTCCTCCTCCCCTTCGGAGCTCCCTCCTTTCCCCGTAGCCCCCACTCTCAAGCCCTCGCCACCGCCTCTCCACCTCCCCCCCGACCCGACCACCACCAAACCCACCGCAACCCCTCCTTTCCCCACCCTCCGAGCCCACAGCCCGCCGCCATTACCGCACACCCTACGACTCTGCGCAAAGGCGGAGGCGGAGGAGTTGGCCCACGAGGCCCTTCTTCTCCCACGAAGGAGAGCCGGATCGGCCCCGAATGGGAGAGACCCAATTAGGGACATAGCTTGCTATGGTGTTGGGGGGTGGGGCGGGGGGGGAGCAATGGCGATTGAGGAGGAGAGAGAGAGGAGGAGTAGGCATAGGAGGGAGAGGGAGGAGGGGGGTGAGGTGAGAGGGGTTGTTTTGTAGCGGGGGTGTGGGGGCGTGGAGAGCGAAGCGCCAAAAGGAAACGGAGCTGAGGAATCAGGGGCCGTACGAGGAGCGAGGAGTGGGAACCGGTGAATCTGCGAGGTGGCGCGTCAGAATTAAAAGAAAATAATAAAATAAAAAGAAACTCTGTTTTGTAGCGGAATGCTGTGGCAAGAAGGACGGGCAAAACGTGCAGAGAGATAGAGAGAGGGGGGAACTGAGCAGAGCAGGTTGCTTTACTGGATAGTTACAAGCTCTGATATTTTCACTGAATGAAGTCCAAAACTTACATGATTCGTTTAATTCAGATATAAATAAACATTATTTATTTTAAAAAATAAATATAAATAGAAATTAGAGTAAAATTTTATTGGAAAAACTTCAAAAAAACCCCCCTGTGGTTTCGTAGTTTCTCATTTTCCCCCCTGTGATTTAAAATGTATCAATTCGTCCCCCTGTGATTTCTTTTTTCTCTTTTTCTTATCAATTTCATTATTTTTTTTAAATCAGTGATAAAGTTAAAATTAGAGGGTACTAAAGTGAATATTTGATAAATCTATATGGGTATCTAAAGTTTTTTTTATATAATTTAATGAAATATTAACGAAAAAGTTAGCGAAAAAATAAAAACGAAACCACAGAGGGACAATTTGATACATTTTAAACCACAGGGGGGCAAAGTGAGAAACTATGAAACCACAGGGAGGGTTTTTGAAGTTTTTCCAATTTTATTTATATAAAATTTGAGTTATTACTGAGAATAAGATAAATAATATTTGAAGGATTGGATTGGAATAGCAGGAATAAAAGTAACTGTAATTTTAAATTAGTAATATTTTATCTAATTAATTAATATAAAAAATATTAATTAAAAATAATTTGATATATTAAAAAATTATTAGCTGTGAATATTATGTAAGACAATGAAAAATTATATTAATTATTTATATTTTTAAATAATTATAAAATATAAGTTAAGAAAGTAAATTTAATTAGTTGACCAATATAAATATTAGTTATTAGATAAACACATTAAATTAAATAATTAATTCTTAGTGAGCTAATTTACTATAAATAATAAAATTAGTTAATTACCTAACTATTTAAACAATAGATAATGACGTAAATATATTAATTAGCTTGATTAATAAGTTGATACAATAATCAAAATTAGTTTTAAACTTTAATTAAGTTTGATCCTATATGGGAATAAGTTTGTTCAAGGACGGAGGGTGGAACAGCTGTTCCGCATTTATTCTCCTTATTCCTACTGTTAAAATCAAAATGGCGAAAAAATAGGTCCAGAAAAATATTTAATACAGAAAAAAAAAAAAAAATGAAAGAGCATATCGAAATTAACGTGGTTTGGCTACCAGCATACGCCCACAGACGACGAAGACGGAATAAAAATGTTATTAATATCGAAAGGCAAAATATAAAAAAGATCTCTCAACGGACTAAAGTTCTAATTAGATGGGAAATGACAAAAGACACGTATAAAAGACTCCAAAGTTGGCTTCTCTCTCACCACCCATACGGACCACAACTTGGCCTCAATTAGTGCATACGGCTCGTCCTCGGATACTCACTGGTGGCCTTAATTAGTGCATGCGGCTACTTCTCATATACTCATAGAAAAATTATTACTATTTTCTCCTTCTCAGATACTCATAGAAAAATTATTTTTTTATTTATTTATTTTTTTATTTTGAGAAAGAGGTAGCACGCTACCCGTTTCATTCATTAAAAATATGAACTAGACTACAGGGGTGAGGCAGCGGGGGCCCCGGACGGCACGTTAGAAAAAAAAAAAAGAAAAAAAAAAAGAAAAGCACTAACTAGGCTTAAATAGAGGTCCGCCTTGCTGGATTAAGTAAGTCCCACTCCTTCATCAGCTGCTTAAACAAGTGAACTATATGCGTAGGATTCGGAAGGATACTTCTAAAAATAGTATCATTTCTAGCCTTCCAAACAGACCGCCAGCATCCTACTAATTCGGAGAGACAGCTTCTCGTCGTGTGCTCACCTGATCTAATCCTCCACAATGCCCAGACTCGATTTACGTCGCTTCCCAGGTCTCATAGAAAAATTATTATTATCTTTTTTTTAGAGATAGATAGCACGCTACCCGCTTCGTTTATTTTATTTAGAAATAAACTTAGCTGAAATGTGAATTAACTAGGATTCGAACTTAAGACCTCGGGTACCAATCAACAAACTCTTTGCCACTTGCTTTAGGGACAGTCGGTCATAAAAAAATTATTTTATATGCAAAAAATTTGCACATAAAATATAAACATGTACAGTTGAAAGGAGGAAGTGTGGATTGGGACGCACCAGGATTGGATGTGTGGGGTGCAAAACCAGCCTCAAGATAGATCCAGAAATTTTGTTTTTATCTGGATTAGAAATTTCGGTGATCTTCTTTATTTTCAAAAAAAATTAGTAGACTATATACCTTATTTATCAAGATTAATGAACTTATCAATAGAGATGAGAGAGTAAAGAATGTTCAACAAATAATGGGAAAAAAAAAATCTAGGGTTAGAGAAAAAGGGAAGAGAGAGAGTGAGAGAGAGTGTCGCGGTTAATAACAGTGTTCGGTCCATAGACCCATGAGTTTTCAAATACACAGTAGAACCTGAGTCTCTGAATAACTTCTTAGGACTAACCAGTCATTCGCGAAGTGATTGTTATTCGACTTGTGATCTCAAGTAGTGAGAGTTTATTGCGCGCATGTGTATCACTTGAATTTTTAGATTTTTTTAAAAAATCATATATATATTTGGTTCTAGTTTGAGTCAACATGAATCAGATGGAACCTCTTGCGTCCATTTTTGTGTGTGTGTGTGTGTGTGTGTGTGTGTGTGTGTGTGTGTGTGTGTGTGTGTGTGTTAAAACTTCCCATCTCAAATTGAGAATTACAAATCAAGCGTTTGATAGGAACCAAAAAAAAACTTAATGCACAACAAATGTGACTTAATTTAACCTCTGAGGGTAAAGTCTCCCAATATTTTTTAAATCGTTTGCCTAGCACGTGGTGACTAAGAACACGCACAAGCCTCTTAGTTGTTCCAACTACTACCAAACATTAACCACCATAACTCCACATATGTTCGTTCCTACTTATACAATGTCACACGCATCCATATATGCACACACACGCGCGCGCGCACTTGCTGTGAAATTTTTGTAGGCTAAGAAAATAACAAGCACACGTTTCACTTATTTTCACCGTGGCAACGCACGCCAAACAGTGAATATACTACGACTTACTAATTGCAGAACCTTAAGGATTGTCCGTGCCGTTGGTTGAGTTATACCCGAGCTTCTTGAGGATCACATTCGCTATCAACTCATTGGCTTTGTCCGTCGGGTGATACTCGTCCCAGAACACGAACTTGCTCCGATCTTCGCACAATGTCGATATAGGAGTACATGTGAGAGTCGGGCGAATTTTCCCCAACGAGCAACACGGCCCGTGCGAGTTGTTGAAATCTGTTTAATTACCGGTAGCTCGAAATGTTAGAACACAAATGAACGAGACGAGTGTGTTCGATTTTCCGAAAAATATCTCAGAAAATAGTTTTTTGGCTAAGACTTGCGTACGCACCGTACAAGTAAGGGCGATTAATGAGATCCTGGAAGGCATCGTAGGCGTCCCCGAACTTGAAGGTGGAGTTGGGAAGGCTGCTCGCTAAGTCGCTTAACAACTTCGTCGACTGCTTGTTGAAGTCGAGCGCGAGCTTGTTCGTCGACTGCTGGCACCCGCCCGATGATGTCAGGATCCGCTGCAGCGGTATGCACCCCATCGGCCCCAGCCCGAAAAAGGTCAACTTCCGAGCTCCCAACGAATACAGCAGCTGAAATGTATTACGATCCTCTCAATTATGCGCAGGCTATTTCGGCATGACTTTCTAAATCCTATAAATGTTTGAATTAATCGATACCCGTAGCTGTCCCTCTAATGTAGTGATGAGGTAGGTGATGAAGGTGTCGCCGTTGTAGTTCCACGAGTCGGCGTAGACGGGGAGGAGGTAGTTGTTGATGAAGTCGTTGCTTCCCATGGCGACGACGTAGAACGCCTCGCGCCCGATCTTCATCCGCATGAACTCCTGCGTTCCTTGAAACAGCTCGATCTGCTTGTAGAGTGAAAACCTTTGTATCTGCAACACGCGCGTTAAAGTGACTCTATATTTATTATTGTTGTAATGTTTTATTGTTAGATAAATTATTAATTTCTTTTCTCTCGTAATCCATATATATATATATATATATATNAAACCTTTGTATCTGCAACACGCGCGTTAAAGTGACTCTATATTTATTATTGTTGTAATGTTTTATTGTTAGATAAATTATTAATTTCTTTTCTCTCGTAATATATATATATATATATATATATATATATATATATATATATATATATATGCGTGCATCAAGTGAAGTTGCGACCTCTTCACTCTTACATTTGTGGTAAAACTCGTATAACCATTGCATTTCAATTGTGACTTTTAAATTTGCAATTAAGTTAAGGAGATTTATGAAAATTTATTTTTAAACTTATTCCTATAACTCCTAATTAAATTTGCAACTAAATAAATTGTAACTTATGGCTTTTATATCTTGTATCCTATAGGCAAAACTTATATGTAGAAAGCTTATCTACTCTTTAAACATGACAAAAAAAATATTTTTATTCTATTTATGCGAGAGAGAGTGAGGCTAAAAAAAAGTATTTTTCTTAGTGAAAAGTTGGACTCATCTCTATTTGTGCAGAATGAGTGAAGCCACAGCAGGAGTCGAGTTATTGTATCCTGAAGGGGATAAACCAGTATTCTACTGTATCGATTCGAAAACTTTGCCAACCGCATATAACTTGAATCTCCTTGAAGAGAGAGTGGTTTTCGTGTCTCAACTTAGATCCACTCGTCGACAATCATTGTACTTTTTATACTATAACTTTTATCTTTGTATATTTACACCAACAAACAGTTATTACTTTGAAATTTGGCGGAAGTGATCCAAGTTTTAATGAATACTCACGAAGAGGGATGAGGTCTCGTTTAGGATTCCGCCGCCGCCGGAGGCGTAGTTGACTCCGTTCTTGAATATCACGTTCTCATCTAGTGTTGGGTCGAGAAATGCAGGCGGCCGTGGGAGGCCCATGTTGTCACCTGGAACATTCGTTAAAAGGTTCAGAAAGAAGAATCTGGCTAGACTTCTCACCGTTTCATATCAAATACTTAAAACTGGCCAGAAAGAGTTCGATCATAAGAGTTGTACATAACCTATAATATCTGCGACAGTGCGGCCGTTGCTGAACCGCCCGTTCGGCATGCCGTTGCCGAAGTCGATCCCGTACCAGGGAAGCGCTGCGCGGGCCAAGCTCTTGGTGAGGTAATTGTTGTTCCCGACGTCCGACAACGAGTCTCCGAAAATGAACTGCACGACGTCGCAAGAACATTTCTGGCTCGCGAGCCCGAAGATCAGAAGCAGAGCCACTGCAACGGCCAGCTTGGTTCTTCTTCTCTCCATTGGAAACGGATTTGAGAGGAGCCCACGTGATGGATGGCTTAAGTAAGGAATAGTTGCGATTGAGTCCTCCTGTGTATTTAAGCAGGTGATCGAGAGTAGAGATATATGTCCGAGAATGAAAGCTTTGGTTGTAGCAGAAGATGTGTAGTTGAGACTTCAACAGAGAGGTTGAGGAGTGGGGGAGCAGGGAAAAAGACGGTGTGATTGTGTATTAAGACGACGAAGGTGAGATTTTGTGGCGCAGAGTATGATGAGATGATCGAGGGGTTAGAAAATTTTGGATGCACCAAACTCCTAATTTCAACCACTTACCACAAGAGGGAGTCCAGGGCCTTGGTTTTAACGGCTAGTGAGGAGTTGGCCTAACCCGATTTTCTGAGTAAAGTTTATGAATTGCGTCATTGCGTGTTCTTTGACAGTCAAAATTTTGTAATATTTAAATCTTTCTATGAACTCAACATTTTGTTTGCCGCAACTGCAGAAACAGAGGCGTAATTGTCCCAATTCCCAATTGCTCTGAAACGTGTTTTCTATTTGAAAAACCTAAGTTCATAACGTATTGGCTAAAAACTTGATATTTGGTATTCAAATTTCAAGTTCGAACCGACCATCCCTAAAGGAAGTGGCAAAGGATTTGGTGGTTGGTATTCGAGACCCAAGTTCGAATCCTAGTTGATTCATATTTCCAGCTAAGTTTATTTCTAAATGAAATAAATGAAGCGGTTAGTATACTACCTATCTCTCTCAAAAAAAAAAAAATTTCAAGTTTGAAACTGAATTGTTTAGTATTTTTAGCCTGTTTCATATTTAAAAATATAAACGAATTGATTAGTATATATGCAACCTTTTCTCTCTCAAAAAAAAAAGTTCATAGCTTGTTAAATATAGAAAAAAAAAACTAGAGCTATTCAATTAGAATAAAAATCTAAAGTGGTCATATGAGAGGCCAGAAATAGAATAGTAATCAGCAATTGTGCTGTAAATATCAAATTGAATAACATTAACTCTCCAGTGCTTACTAATAACTGATGATCACCTAACAATACTATCTCAATAATAATATTTTGAAGAATGTTTGAAGGTAAGTGAACTACTTTTTCTAATATAAAGTTTCATTTTCAGAATTGTAAAATGGATAGTTTAAGTAACACATCTAAAAGGAATTTTGAGCCAAAACTTTATTTAAATAAGTCTATTATTTTAAAAACAGATATAATTATAAAAAACAATCTGTCGTTCTCTAGTGCAAGTAGCAAAATATTTGATGGTTGGTATTCGAGATCCGAAGTTCGAATTCTAGTTGATTTTAACTAAATTTATTTATAAATAAAATAAAACGAAACGGATAGCACATTATTTATCTCTTAAAAAAAATAATCTTAAAATAACTCATACCATCAGACCGAGAAAAAAATGAAAAAATCATCATAAGGAAAAAATCTTAATTTTTTCGTCACACGTGTGTCGGAAATTTGTTCGCTCACACATCGTCGTAAATTTGCTCGCTCGTACATCGTCGTCCAACATAAAAGTTTCGCTCTCGCAATCCCACAAAGGGAAAAAATTCTAGAATACAACGGGTATATTAGTGATGTGGTGTAACAAATCAATCAAATTAATTTTTTTAAAAATATTTGTCCCATCATGATTGTAAAAAAATATTTTTATTATACTTTTATTTAAAAAGAAGGAATGTGATTGACTTATTATTAATGATGTGGTGCAAGTGCGACAGCGTAGAATTCCTCCACAAAGGGGCACTAAGCTACGTTGCACAATGTCATCCGCATAAATAAATAGAATAATTACGCTAGCAAAATAAAATAAAATTTCAAAAAAAAAAAAACACAAAAAGAGAGAATCTGATACCTCATCCACATTCCATCCGCGTCGTCCAACTTCTCCAATCCGACGGTAGGAAAAGAAGCACAATCTCCGCCACCCTATCCAAAACCACAAAATTATATCCCCCCATCACTGAAAAGTACCCCGAAACCAACACCCCATCACGAGGTGGGGGAAGGGAAAAGGATCGAGAAAAGGGGGAGATAGGAAAAATGGCGTCGCTCACCTCCACCGCCGCCGCCGCCGCGCGCCGCGACCCCTCGCTCCGCCCCTTCGTCGGGCTCCGCCGGGCCCCGCGCGAACCCAATCCTCTCGTTAACGTCCTCATCGCTCCGAGCGTGACGAAGATGAAGATGATCTCCCCCTCGAACGTGGCCGTCGACATCGGGCGCACCCTCGGCCCGGGCGAGTTCATCGGCATGGTCCGCCGCGAGGTGCTCGACGCCTACCTCCGCTCCCGCGCCGCCGCCGCGGGCGCCGCCGTGGTGAACGGCCTCTTCCTCNCCGGCCGGGGGGGCGGCGGCGGAAACCCTAGCGAAGGGCGGGGTGGAGACGATCCTGATCGAGCGGAAGCTGGACAACTGCAAGCCGTGCGGGGGCGCGATCCCGCTGTGCATGGTGGACGAGTTTGGGCTCCCGCTGGACCTTATCGACCGGCGCGTGACGAAGATGAAGATGATCTCCCCCTCGAACGTGGCCGTCGACATCGGGCGCACCCTCGGCCCGGGCGAGTTCATCGGCATGGTCCGCCGCGAGGTGCTCGACGCCTACCTCCGCTGCCCCGCGGGATCCCAACGGCGACGGCGCGTACACGATCCACTACACGGAGTACGCGAAAGGGGGCGCGGCGGTGGGGGAGCGGAGGGCGGTGGAGGTGGACGCGGTGGTGGGCGCGGATGGGGCGAACTCGCGGGTGGCGAGGGAGATGGGGGCGGGGGACTACGAGTACGCCATAGCGTTCCAGGAGAGGGTGCGGATACCGGAGGGGAAGATGGAGTACTACAGGGAGAGGGCGGAGATGTACGTCGGCGACGACGTGTCGCCGGACTTCTACGGGTGGGTCTTCCCCAAGTGCGACCACGTGGCTGTCGGCACCGGCACCGTCACGCACAAGGCCGACATCAAGCGGTTCCAGGCGGCGACGCGGCTGCGCGCCAGGGATAAGATCGACGGCGGCAAGATCATCCGCGTCGAGGCTCACCCCATCCCCGAGCACCCCCGCCCCCGAAGGTACGTACGCTCGTACATTAATTACTGAAATGCAGTTAACTTTAACTCCAATTTATATCCAATTTTATAGTTCAATGAGAATTTATGTCTAAAATCAATTGAGAGAATGAAAAACTCGTCAATTTACCTCTTTCTCATCTAAAGAATATCTCAGTCCTGCCACACGCGATCAATCCTAATACCTGACTTGTTTAGTACGGTTTAGTGATGATTAATCAATTGTACTAGTTGCAAGCGCATTTCAGCAGCGGATGATGAACAAACTATGAAATTAAACTGAACCCCTTTGGTTTGATGCGTGCAGGGTGTCCGGGCGCGTGACCCTCGTGGGCGACGCGGCTGGGTACGTGACGAAGTGCTCCGGCGAGGGCATCTACTTCGCTGCGAAGAGCGGGCGGATGTGTGCGGAGGCCATTGTGGAAGGGTCGGAGAACGGCACGCGGATGATCGACGAGAGCGACCTGCGGAAGTACCTGGAGCGGTTCGACAAGCTGTACTGGCCGACGTACAAGGTGCTCGACGTGCTGCAGAAGGTGTTCTACCGCTCCAACGCGGCCCGCGAGGCCTTTGTCGAGATGTGCGCCGACGAGTACGTGCAGAAGATGACCTTCGACAGCTACTTATACAAGCGGGTCGTGCCGGGTAACCCATTGGATGATCTCAAGCTCGCCGTGAACACCATCGGGAGCTTGGTGAGGGCGAGCGCGTTGCGGAGGGAGATGAACAAGATTGCCTTGTGATTTTTTTAGCAGCTTTGCCGAGTTAAACGGAGTGGATATATAGCATGATTTTCGACAAATTGAGGTTATGGTAAGCATGAGGGAGGATGGTACTTGACTCCTGAGATCTTCTTTCAACCATTGTTTGTTGTAGTGTCAATGTGGCAGGTTCTAAGTTAATAATAACAAGTTTCACTGCAACTTTTTTCTTGTATTGTTTTGCTGCTAGCTTCTTCATGCTAGGAAATATTAGTGATAACATTAATGAATTTGATTGATCAAAGGGTTTCTATGAACGTGCATTTATAATACATTGTAGATATATTAATGGAACTATGATCGATGGAGAAATCATCCTCCTCAGTAGGAAGCTGCATAGAGTACTTTTTTAGAGTTGAAGGAAGCAATCTTTCAAGAACGCTATCAGCAGCAACTGTACCTTTCTGCTAGTGACCCATTCGTGGATAGACCCGGCTCGGCCCAAACAGTTTCTTTATATAATATTAACTAAAAACTAAAAAGTTCAGAATTTCATTTTATTTTTGTACTGTAATAAAAATTAATTTTTAAAACTAATTTAAGACCATCACTGGAACGGGGTGGAGTGGGTTGGTGAGTTGGTCGCTATTTACCTACCAGGAGTACAGACAGGTGCGGCCAGCTGTTTTTTTCCTAAAGCCTACAAGCTACTACTACCTTCCAGAAAGTTGCTGTGCGGTGTTAACAAAGCGTCTGTTCGGCCGTGCGGTGCGGCCCACGTTTGTGACTAGCAACCGTAAAATTTTTGGGAAAGCCGTGCGGTGCGGCTTGCTTGAGGACCACACCATCAGGCTAGAACACCTTAATTTAATTTTTTTTAATAATATAAAATTATTGTTTTTAATTTTGTTTCCAAATTGATTGAATATTTTGTTACTTTCCTCAATTATTTTTTTTTTAAGAGATAGGTAGCATGTTACCAGTTTCGTTTATTTCATTTAGAAATAAATTTAGCTGAAAATATGAATCAACTAAAATTCAATTCAACTAGAATTCGAACTCGGGATCTCGGGTATCAACCATCAAATTCTTTACCACTTGTGCTAGAGACGGCCGGTGTTACCTTCCTCAATTGTCAAACCCTGTCCGCGCCTTCTGATTGCGAATGGTGTATCACGTGAGCCCAAAGATCTGCTGGTGGTGGGCCCCGAGGCCCAACAGAAGAAGCACCCGAAAGTGGCTCGGCGCGACGTAACGGGCCACGACCGTTCGATTCAAACGAGGCGGGCGCCCACCCGGTCGGTCGCGCCATCTCGACCGTCCATTCACGCCTCCGAAACCAACGGTCGTGATCTGCGCTGCTCTTAGAGAGCATCGATGATCGCTCCCCAACTCCCGCCGACCCGTGCGTGCACAAATAGAAATGCGTCTCTCTCTCCCTTTCCTCGCCGTCTCCGTCCCCTCCAACAAGCTCCGCGAATCCTCTTTTTAGGTACTATTTGGCCTCTTTTTGTTCTTTTTTTCTTTTCTGTGATTTAGGGTTTAAGATTTGGATTATGATCGTGGTGTGCGGAAGCTCCGCTTCATTTTGACCTCCATTATGGTTGGATCTTTGTGGATCTTGATGCGTCCATTGCGAAAGTAGTGGTCGATTATATACGATCGGTTTCGCGATCTGTGGATGCGATAAAGTTAGTTGAAGGATCCGGGAGGAACAGTTTTGAATTGTAGTTCTTATTTTTCTTGGAGCTGTTTGCGGGTGTTGAGTTGTTCATATGTGGGTTTCGATTTGGAAGTTGTGTGTGAGATTTCTCAGAGAATCGTTTCTGTGCGTGCGATCGATTGAGAGAAGTGATAATATTGAAGTTTTTGTTCAGTGTGAATGGCAATTGCTCGTAGTTTTTTTTTTTCGTATCAGGAAATACAACTGTGAAAAGAAACTCAATCTTAGGATGGTTCGAATTAGTACTTTCCGCTGCAATAGAAGATGCAGATTCTACATATTCTAGAGATTCATATGATATCGGCTTTGGCATTGCTCAGTTCACGTAAAAGAGGTTTCGGCTGTGGTGTTGTTTGGTTTCATGTTGAAAAGGGTCTCGGCTTTGACATTGTTTAGTTTCACAAAGAAAAGGTCTTGGCTTTGGCATGGTTTGGTTCCACATAAAAGAGGCCTCGGCTTTGTCGTTATTTGATTCTACGTGAAAGAAGCCTGGAAAGAGTTATGGCTGAAAAGAAGCTTCCGAGTATTTGGTTCCTCGTAATATACTCTTCATTGAAGAACAATTCTATGTAAAGTCCTTTTCATTGAAGAACAAGTCTATGTATTTCAGGGAGAACACCCATTCTTGTTTTCTGGATTGTTTTTTTTTTCCGTGGAAAACAAAAATTAATCTGCCTTACCCTCACTCTCTGTCTCCTTGTCTTGCAAATAAAATATGTATGCCCTGCAAATTGTTTTCACTTTACACCAAATCAAATGCCAATAAATGTAAATCTTCTTTGCCATGAAATGCTCTTTATTTATGGTATTTGTTTTCAAAGGTTTTACGTGGAACTGTACCACCTAGCAACTTAATTTTCCCTGTGTAGCCAAATATCACCCTCGAAACCCTTTAACCTTTATGTTGTTTACTGTGAATTACTTCTTGTTGTTCTTGTTTCTGATTTCCCATGTTAAGTAATGAAGTTCAAGCCTTTTGTTTGCTTGTATCTTGATTAATTAATGGTTTCCTATTCTGATTAACTACTTGAGAGGCCTTTTAGGATACTTTGAACTACCCGAATTATTAGCTGGTTACTTGAGTGCCCAGGCTGTATCTAGGATTTTTTGGGTCTTTCAGCCTTGCATCCTACTGGTGTCCAAACAACCTTAATCTTCTTTTAGTCGTGACTACAAAAATATTGCGTCATTAATTCTTTGTGTTTTACTTGTGAAGAGCAACTAAGAGGACATTTTGAGAAGATATGTAATATTTGAATGTAGCTTTCTACTTTCTTGCTATCCTAGCATTATGAGAGTTTGATATACACTTGCATATAAAATTTGATCACATGTGATATTCAGGTACTTGATACTTTATAATCTTTCCATATCCTGACTATGTTTCTTACAATATAAAAAGTTCCCACGTGCTTATGGTTATATCCTATAGTAATTGAGAAAATGGACTAGATCTGTTGACGGCTTGCTTGGTCAGTGATGTTGGCTTAAATGGGCCAGCATCCTGCCTTGTGGCGGGAGGCCATGTTGGGCCGAGTAATGTTCGAAATGGCGTGAGGCCATGTGGGCCGAATCATGTTCGAAGTGGCGTGAGACTGGTTGGACCGAGTCACAATCGAGACACGTGGGCGCTGTATCTGTACGCTTTAAGTGAATTGGTTGCATATTTCTAACAGTACGAGCTTTTGGGATTAATGGTTAGCGCCAACGATCCGACAAGTGAGACTTTGTGCTCATTTAGCTGAGAAATCTGATTTTGTTTTGACCTATTGTACATCAATCAAATCAGTTGCACAGTGTCTGATGGAATTGTCATCTGTTCCGTGTGTGAGAAATATTTGGCATCTATCTACAATTAGTTCTGCATGCAAGTACTGTAGTTCATGACGATATACAAAGCTAAGTTTCATTACTTTTTTTTTGCTTCTTTAAGAGATTAATCCTAGAGGTTTTTTTAAGTTTATCTGTTGGCGTTTTGCTTTGTTGTTTGACCATCTCTTTCCTCTCTTGTCTTGTATGTTTTTTGTGTGAACGTTAGGTCATTTTCTGTGATTTACTTCACACTGTACAATGGCATCCACAGCACTCACATCTGTTTCCATCAGCTCCGTCAATGCTCAAGTTGGACTGGGGGCAAAATCAAAGCCCTTGGGCTTAAAACTTAGCAGCCCAAAATCCTTTTCTAGTTTCAGTGGTCTAAAAGCAGCATCTTCAATTAACATCGAAGCAGAGTCGTCCTTTTTAGCCAAAGAGAGTAATGGCGCTCTCCAAGCATCAATTGTTCCAAAGATCTCGCCAAAGACGAGTTTCAGAAATCAGTTCCAGCCCAGAGCTTCAACTTTCAAAGTGGCAATCCTTGGTGCAGCTGGTGGGATCGGGCAACCCTTAGCTCTTTTAGTCAAAATGTCTCCGCTCGTCTCAGCCTTGCACCTCTACGATATTGCAAATGTGAAAGGAGTCGCCGCTGACCTCAGCCACTGCAACACCCCTTCCCAAGTCTTGGATTTCACTGGTCAATTGGAATTAGCCAACTGTCTCAAGGGCGTGGATGTGGTGGTCATTCCTGCAGGCGTCCCCAGAAAGCCAGGCATGACCCGCGATGATCTATTCAATGTAAATGCCAACATTGTGAAGACATTAGTCGAGGCAGTTGCAGATAACTGTCCCGACGCATTTATCCTCATTATCAGCAACCCAGTCAATTCGACTGTGCCAATAGCTGCGGAAGTGCTTAAGCAGAAGGGCGTATACAACCCTAAGAAGCTCTTTGGCGTTACGACTCTTGATGTTGTTAGGGCTAACACTTTCGTTGCACAGAGGAAGAATCTCAGGCTCATTGATGTGGACGTCCCTGTTGTTGGCGGCCATGCCGGAATCACAATCTTGCCCTTGTTATCGAAGACCAGGCCATTGGTGACATTCAGTCAGGGAGAGGTTGAAGAGCTAACTGTGAGGATACAAAATGCTGGGACAGAGGTGGTGGAGGCAAAGGCAGGTGCGGGATCCGCTACGCTTTCGATGGCCTATGCTGCAGCCCGGTTTCTGGAGTCGTCGCTTAGGGCATTGGATGGAGATGGGGATGTGTACGAATGTTCGTATGTTCAATCCGATCTGACCGAGCTGCCGTTCTTTGCTTCGAGGGTGAAGCTTGGGAGGAAAGGAGTGGAAGCTATCATATCTGCCGATCTCGAGGGGTTAACGGAGTATGAATCGCAGATGCTTGAAGCATTGAAGCCGGAGTTGAAGGCGAGTATTGAGAAAGGAGTGGCTTTTGTGCAGAAAAAGCAAGCAGAAGCGGCTGCACCTGCTTAAGATAGAAGTCGCCACCCATTGGGAGGATTTTGCACGGGAAAGAATAAGAATGAGCTGCTAAACTCTTTTTGCAGCTTGAAAGGTTTTTTCGATATCGGTTCTTTTTGGACTTTTTTTTTTCTCCCTTTTAACTTTCAGATCGGTCTTTTCAATCTAGGAAGGTGCGCTTATGACGCGCTATAGAAAACGCTGACAAAGACCATGAATGCCTGAGTGATTTTGGAGGCATGTTTTCAGAAAACATTTGAGTCCTGTTGTAATGTTTCGAACTTTACTAATAACTATTTGGTTGATGATTTGTTGGAAAAGAAGAGAAATAGTGAAATACTTAGCGAGGCCG
This sequence comes from Ananas comosus, assembly GCF_001540865.1. Taxonomy (NCBI): domain Eukaryota; kingdom Viridiplantae; phylum Streptophyta; class Magnoliopsida; order Poales; family Bromeliaceae; genus Ananas; species Ananas comosus. Next base: position 12,309,874 of record NC_033626.1, on the reverse strand, counting down.
AGCCATGTGCTGCATAAAATGCTTCCTCTGTCTCCAGCAAATGCAGAAATCTTTTCAGAAAAGGTAATGCCAGGAAATTTACGTTTGAATTATTACCTTCTAACCAAAATTTTTATTGGTTGGAATGTTATATTTTCTGTGCGCACGACGCAATCAATCAGTTATTTGATCGCGCCATTTGTTTCTGCTTTCGCAAATTTAACTCTGACAGAAGCAGAAATTACACGTTCATATTTTACACGCGGATACAAATATTAAATGGATGTTAAATTTTACGATCATATTTGATTGAGATGGATATGAATATGAATCAGATTTATCAACGTCTCTCTTAACCAGTTATTCTCAGTTTATTTCCATCACAATTATTTGAACTCATGATATGGACAAGTCCAAAGATTTCTCCCTCAATTTTGGCCCACATGTTAGAACATTGTCAATTACGAATCAAATGGACGGATATAATGCTTCCACATGTACGATATCAGCCGACGTGTGATGACTTCTTTTGTGCTTTATATTTATCTGATCTCTGTAGCAGCAGCACAAGAGAAAATGACCTTCACAAACAAGTGTCTATCATAAACCCCACAAATGAGCCTTGCAAGTACCCCAACCACATTTACCAAGCTCTCTCTGTAAATCAAGAGAGTTCTGGATCGAGAGTTCTGGATCCTGCGAGAACGAAAATAAGACGACTAAGGAAAGCGCCGACGAAGAACTGATGATGAACCTGCTGGAAGCATCGCATTTCTCTGTCGAAAATTTTGGACCAAACAAGTTTCAATGTCAAAACAAAAAATTCAATGTTCCACAATCTTCTGTGCAATACACCGTCGTGAACTGATCCATTGAATTGTTGGGACTATTTAAACAACAAGTCTTGTGCATTCCCTCCAAACCAAAAAAAGTGTCACAGCTCTGAAAAAAGCCCACAAACTGATCAAGAATAGAGTACTGAACAATTCCAATTCATTAAAGGAGAAATGTCTCCTGCATCTTTGTCTCTCACAACAAGCCACCTCCCAATCTTTAAGGCTCAAGAAATTTGCAAAGAAAACCATACCAAGACCTCAGTTAGAGGTGATGCTCCAGTCCATAAGCTCTCTTCTTCAGAAGCCAAACTCAGCAGGAGGAAGCTTCTGAAAACAGCTGGATTGGGGCTTCTCGGGTCCGGCATTTTAACCATCCGACCGGCGAGAGCGGAACCGGAAAGCCCCTTGGATGTGACTTCAAACAGGTTGTCGTACTCGCGGTTCCTGGAGTACTTAAATGAAGGTGCAGTAAAGAAGGTGGATCTTTTCGAGAATGGAACCGTCGCCATTGCGGAGATATCAAATCCGGTCTTGAACAGAATCCAGAGGGTCAAAGTGCAGCTTCCCGGGCTACCGCCGGAGTTGCTGCGGAAGCTGAGAGAGAAGGATGTGGATTTCGCGGCCCATCCGTTGGAACCGAATGTAGGACTCATGTTCCTCGAGTTTCTCAACAACTTCGCGTTCCCGCTCCTGTTACTTGGATCACTTTTTCTGAGAAATTCGTATTTGAACAATCCGGGAGGACCCAATTTGCCTTTCGGCCTTGGAAGGTATGCTTTTCTTGTATTCTGATTTCGTCTCATTTTTTTTTAAAGCTGAATTGGAATCCTATCGGAGTAATCGGTTGTTAACTGTTAGATATAAATTGTCGTAGATAGAACAAGTTAAATAAATAGAAGTCATCATACTTTCTCTTCAATCTAAGATAGTTTTCGACATACCAATTGGCATGTACAATTCTAGAGCAGGTCTAAAGCCAAGTTTGAGATGGAGCCAAATACCGGAGTAACATTCGATGATGTAGCTGGAGTTGATGAAGCAAAGCAAGATTTCCAGGAAATTGTCGAATTCTTGAAGTCACCAGAAAAGTTTGCAGCGGTTGGAGCGCGGATTCCTAAGGGTGTACTACTCGTTGGCCCGCCCGGTACCGGTAAAACATTGCTGGCTAAAGCCATAGCTGGTGAGGCGGGGGTTCCTTTCTTCTCCATATCAGGTTCAGAGTTCATCGAGATGTTTGTCGGGGTGGGGGCCTCGAGAGTAAGAGATCTGTTCAACAAGGCCAAGGCGAACTCTCCGTGCTTGGTGTTTATTGATGAGATAGATGCGGTCGGGCGGCAGAGAGGAACGGGTATCGGCGGAGGGAATGATGAGAGAGAACAAACATTGAATCAGTTGCTAACAGAAATGGATGGTTTTAGTGGGGACAGTGGAGTGATTGTTCTTGCCGCCACGAACAGACCGGAGATTTTAGATTCGGCTCTGCTGCGACCGGGAAGGTTCGATCGACAGGTAAAATAGCTTTTGTTTTCTGTCAATTAAACATGTAAGTTCTGATAATCTTGATCATTCCTCTTCTTTCTTTTTTTTTTTTCTTTTCCTTAGTTATACTTTACTGTCAAATAAACAGCTCAATTTATCAGTAATTATTATCAGAATCAGTATAGAGGGATGAGGAGGATGTTCAAACTTCAAAGGGTTTTGGAAGTTTGAAAAGTACCTTACAACTTTTTCTGCCTTTTGGTCTCTCTGTCAGGTAACTGTCGGATTGCCGGATGTGCGAGGAAGGGAAGAGATTCTGAAGGTGCACAGCAGAAACAAGAAGCTCGATAAGGATGTTTCCCTCAGCTTAGTGGCCATGAGAACGCCAGGATTCAGCGGCGCTGACCTCGCAAACCTGATGAATGAAGCAGCCATACTTGCTGGAAGAAGAGGCAAAGACAGAATAACGGTGAAAGAGATTGACGATTCGATCGACCGAATCGTGGCTGGGCTGGAAGGAACCAAGATGACAGAGGGAAAGAACAAAATACTTGTGGCTTATCATGAGATTGGGCATGCGATTTGCGCGTAAGTTTTCAATCAATAAGAAACCATAGAGTCACACAGATATTTCTCACATATAATGTTTTACATATCTAAATTGCCTTACTAAGATTGTTGCTTGTATACAGGACCCTCACTCCTGGGCATGATCCAGTGCAGAAGGTTACATTGATTCCGCGAGGACAAGCGCGCGGCCTTACTTGGTTCCTACCGGGTGAAGATCCAACACTAGTTTCGAAGCAACAAATCTTTGCAAGAATAGTTGGAGGCCTAGGTGGCCGAGCAGCAGAAGAAGTAATATTCGGTGAACCAGAGGTCACCACTGGTGCAGCTGGAGATCTGCAGCAGATAACTCAGATAGCTAGACAGGTAAAAGAAAAGGTCTAAAATGAAGGGGTGATTCCGCAGCTTAAGATATATATGAACTTTTGTATGTTGAATTTTTTAGGGATAATAGGTTTAGATGTGATTAATTTCTACATTCGAAGAAAATTCGACGTCTGTAAATCTATCATTTATCTAACTTTTCTTTGTCCGAACAGATGGTCACAATGTTTGGAATGTCCGAACTCGGACCATGGGCGCTGATAGAACCGGCAGCTCAAAGCAGCGATGTGGTGTTAAGAATGCTAGCTAGGAATTCAATGTCCGAAAAGCTTGCAGAAGATATCGACAAGTCGGTGAAAGCTATTGTCGACAAAGCTTATGAGATTGCAAAGAATCACATTAGGAACAACCGAGCGGTTATCGACCTGCTTGTTGAGGTGTTGATAGAGAAGGAAACTCTCTCAGGAGACGAGTTCAGAGCAATACTATCTGAGTACACTGATATAATGCAAGGGAAGCGAGATGCGAAACCTGCACAGCAACTTGTTGCAGCTTAAGTAGACCTGTTAGTACACTGTATGCTTCTTGCGTAAAGCGCACATATGTAAAGTTACAGATTTTTATATGTGAATCTTTGATTTTCATTTATCTGAATCTAGATTTCTGAATTCTAGCTAGATGTCGAACCCAAGAAATGCTATCATGTTCTGAGAAAATCAGTTAAGAGGCTGCATATCTTTTGTAACCATGAGTAAACAAAAATTTTACTCATCTGATATAACAGGCTCATAAATCTTTCAGTTAAGATCCAAGCCAGTAATTTTGAAACAGATGCAGCAACGTCTTGAGCGATAGCGCCCTGAACGATACAAACCAGGGAATGTTACCCGATAAATGTTGAAGGTGCTGATCGAACCACGACATCAAAAAAAGGGTTTAGCATAGCTTTGGATTGGTTTCGATACGATGTTACCTAAAAGCTTGATCTACTAGAAACACTGAGATTCATTTACAGCTGTAAACTAAAAGATAGTTCACTTACAACTCAACCTACATGTAATTATATAGATAGCACAAAACAAACCCAAAACTACAAAGATTAAAGGCATGCATGGTTAATAGCTAGGCTCCTTAGTCATTTTCTATGTCCTTTTCTTTTGTCAGTGGATGTACTCATGGTCTCCTTCAAAGCAGTAGCTAGAAGCAGAAGCAGCTGCAGTGTTAATTTTGGCTTCCCTCAAGAGCCATAAGCCTCCTTTTCTTGTAATTGGCCTTGAAACAGGCTTGTCTCAACCTCTTAGTCTTTTCCTCCATTTGTATAAATGGCTTTTCCTCCATTAATTTCCTCTCTTGCTCCAGTATCTCTATTGCACTCCTCAATTGTGCCTCCCCTGCTTCTCCATCCTCCCTTCCCAGTTCCTGCAGTAATTGCAATAATAATCAAAACTAAACAAATTAATATGCTGAGCAGATTTTAACCATACACGTATGTCGCGACACGATCTATATGTCTAGATTAGTTTCTGAACTTTTACATACGTTACACTTTAGTTTCTGATGGTTTGCAAATATAATTTTTCTTCTAAATATCATTTTATATCTGTAAACTACTCGCATATTTCTATTTAATACAGAAAAAGTATTTATACCATAGGAGCGATTCACACTTTATACCATTGAAAACGGTTTGTTTTGTAACCTGTTCATTTTTGGGAATTTGGAACACAATTAGTTATTCCATAACACTCATTAGGGTCAATGGTCAACCATAAAAATCACAAACACAGATAATACATGAATGGTTTAATTGACTAGGTTAATTCCAAGAACTATGCATTAATTAACCAAGCCAACCAGCAAAAATAAAAAGGTACAGAAACCCCTCAACTATAGGCCCTTCTGAAATTGCCCTTGTTAACCAATTTTTTTTTTATGGAGACCCCTAATTTTTTAGCAAATAAAACCAGACAATTCAACTGTCTAATTAATAGAATTATTAAATTTAGTTTTAAGTACAAAAACTCAACTAATAAAAATTAGAAGTTTATGATAAAAAAATTAACAGGGTGAATTTAGAACGAACTAAGGTTGAGTGGTATATACCATTTTACAAATAATAAAACATGAGAAGTTTGATGATTGGCACTCGAGGTTTGAAGTTCGAAGACTAAATACTTCACATTTCACAAATAATATCTGATTTGTTTATTTTTTTAGAAATAAATTTAGCTGTGAAACAGCTAGTTTTGAACTTTAGATCTCGAATACCAACTGTAGAGTCTTTTGCTACTTACGCTATGAACGGTCAGTGTTTCGGGCTAAGTTGAATATTTCTAAAAGTATATACAGTTCTCTCTCCCCCTTTGGAATAAAAAAAGAAAAGAAAAGAAAAGAAAAGAAAACATAAGTGAGAGAGGGAGAGATCGAGATCGAGTACTAGACCTGAACATTTTTTATTAGGGTTTGCAAACTCTTCATCTTGCGGTGGGGCCACCTGGGGATTCCCAACTCCCTGCACTTCTTCTTCAGCAAAGTGAGACCCACGTTGAGCTCCTTCGCGGCTTGTGTTATGGGCATGTAGAAGTAACGCGACACCTCCTCGAACGTTATCATCCTCTCTTCTCTGCTACCGCTACTATTACTACTATTACTACTACTACTACTACTACTACTACTACTACTACTACGACTAGGAACATTAGTAATCGTAGTACTCCTGATCATACTCTGATCCCCCTCCCTCGTCATCTTGGCCTCTTCGTTGCTCTCCTCAACGCACGCCAAAGGCTCCTTATTCTTGCTCTCCTTCCGATCACTTACTCCCTTGATCTCATCCCAAAAACCAACGCTCTCCCCATCAAACAAGTCGCCGAACTCACCTGCACGCACCGTACGTAAATATTTACAGATCTTATCTGAACTATAGTACACTTTGATATTTCCTTCAGCGGTACAGATCGATGCTGCTAAGTTTAGATAGTATATTATATTGGAGATGTTGTTTAAGTTCTAACCTTGGAACAAATCTTGGGCAGGGAAGAACGGCTCAGAAATGTAGCTGTGAGCCAGTGGAGTTGCATAAAGCACTGGTTCTTCGACTGGGTAGTCGTGATATGGCCAGTTCCAAATTGGTAACGCACTACAAAAGTGGTGCAAACAGGAAAACAAACAAAAATTACACCAAAAGCAATATATATATATATATATATATATATATATATATATATATATATATATATATATATATATATATATATATATATATGCGCTTAATTACAACATATGTAAAACACACTTACGCACCAAGGCCACAACATATCTTACCTAAGATCTTGTTGCTCATATCCTACATCCCCAACCTCATGGCTAAACCAGTTTCCATATATGTTCTCCATCTCTCTCTCTCTTACTCACACAAACACAAACTCAATGAGAGAGAGAGAGAGAGAGAGAGATGAGTGTGGGGTGGGGGAAAGATGATTATGTTCTTTTTGCATGGAAAATAACAGCCATGCAAAAGGGAGGGGGCGGGGATTTAATGGAGGAGGGAGTGGATTGGGAGTTATAAAAATCATTCATTGGTGGGATATGATGCATGGTAATTAAATGTTGCACCATGGATTAATCAATTCAATCTCGAGGTGGGCGCTAGTAAAAAAAACGGTCACTCATACGTACCCTATCACCTCTCTCCTTGTGATTTCAATTAGATTTTCTTAATTAATATAATCTTAAGGAATAAAAAAAGGAAAATCTTTTTCATTCTTTTCATATTTTCTGTTAACTCGGGAACAGTGGTATTTTAATTTTACTCTGATCCCCATGTATGCCCCTTATTACAGATGCTTAGATTCTTCGACATAAATTAAGTTGATATTTCCGTACAGATGAAAAATAAAATATGTACATGTTCTTCTTCTTCTTTTTTTTTTGGTTTAATCGTATCAACCCTTTTTTCAAAAAGCCCTTTTCACATATTTTTTATTTAAGTTATTACAGGAAATAATTAAATTAAAATTTTTATTAAATTTAAGGGGTCAGTCATTAAGTATTTTAATTTACTTGCTACAAAATGAAAATGTAAATTCGATAGAATCATTGAGGTATTTGATAACATTTTTAGTTTATTCGACTCAAATTACTCTACTTTAAAAATAAAAAATTAAAAAGGATTGACAAAGAAAGAGTCATTTCAAAATGACCAATTGTTGAGGGGCCTCCCTACATTTTATCCAATGCTTGTGGTTATGATAGAGAACCGTTACAAATAAATGATGGACGTGTGATGGGTGCAATTGAAATGGCAGCGCGCACGATATAAATATTAATTATATTATATATATAAATATTACACACGTAGGTTTCATAATTAATGTAGTTAATTAATTAATTAATTATATAATTAGAATCTAAAGAGCGGCATGTAAATAGTAATTAAGTTAGTGATTAAGTTATAGTTTAAATTTTAATGTCTCATGATAGTTGGTGTTGCACGTTAAAACTATAATGATTAATACGAATGGATTAGAAGAGCTTATTATGGTGTACAAATTTTTCATCTAAATGAAAATTGTAAGTGGCTTAAATTGAATTTTCATATTGATTTTGAAAGTAGAAAGATAACATTGCTGTTCAACTACATGTCTCAGTCGAGCTCTACATCTCTTATAAATCTGTTACAACTTTCAATCAGCGAATAAATTTCGCGAGAAAGGGGATGAGTAGTATCCCCCGAAACAAACAAATGAACAATGTTATGCACCTCGATCCAACTGTACCCTGGCTGCTTCACAACCCCGCACTTTTCCATCTTTTCCCTCACCTCGCCTGCGCTTTCCCATCTTCCTTCGTCTACATGCAAATTGTGTAACAATACGTAAGGCGCAGAGCTCTCTGGTTCGATTTCCACCAATGCCTCAGCAGCCACCTGGGCCAGCGGCGCGTTATTGTGAACCCTGCAGGCCCCAAGAAACGCCCCCCACACTGCCCGGTCCGGGGAGATCGCCATGCCGCCGATTACCTGCATCGCTTCCTCGAGCTGCCCGTGTCGACCGATTAGGTCGACGAGCGAAGCATAGTGTTCGACTTGAGGCTCAATTCCAAACTCATGAACCATGGAATCAAACACTCTCTTCCCCTCGGCCACTAACCCTGCGTGGCCGCACGAATTGAGAAGCGAAATGAAGGTAATGTGGGTCGGCCTCATGTTCATCTTTTTCATCCTCTCGAAGAGATCAAGAGCTTCCTGAGCGTGCCCGTGGTGGGCATAACCGCCGATCATCGCATTCCAAGACACGACATCTCGACACGTTTCCATCGAATCGAATATAGCCTTCGCATCCATCAAAATCCCACATCTCGAATACATTGTGATGAGGGAGTTACTAATCGGAATATCGGGTACGAACGTCTTTGTAACAAGCTGATGGATTTGGCTCCCTAGGTGCAGCATCGCGAGCCCTGCACAAGCGCCGAGAACCGACGATAAAGTATGCCGATCCGGCTTCTCATTGAGCTTACCTTGCATGTTGGAGAAGAGCACCAATGCTCCCTCATAGTCTCCATTCTGCTCATACCCCGATATCATCGCATTCCAGGAAATGAGGCTTCTGTTAGGCATGTTGTCGAATAATTCCCGTGCACGTGCTATGTCTCCTTTCTGAGTAAACCCACATATCATTAAATTCCATGATATAGCATCACGGTGCGGCATTTGATTGAAAAGATACTCCGCATGTTCCATCTCCATTGCCTGTATATAACCCGAGATCATGGTGTTCCAGGATACCAAGTCTCTCGTAGGCATTTCATCAAACAGAATCCTAGCTGATTGAAGGTCGTTCGCCTTTACGTAACACATGATCATAGAATTCCATGACACCACATTCCTTTCAAATATCCTTTCGCCGCACTTTTCCTCTTGCGAATTGTTCATCGGAATCATGTCGAACAACCTCCTCGCATTGCCAACCCTGCCACTCCGGCCGTAGCCAGCGATCAAAGTGTTATAAGCATCGACTGCTCCCTCGATCTCACTCACATTGTGAGTACTTAGTAAGATCTTCTCCGCCTCCTCCGATCTACCGTTCCGAATAAGCCCCGAAACCAAAGCGCTCAACGACGCCGCATCTCTCTCGGGCATTCTCTCGAACATCTTGACAGCTCTTCTCACCTCGCCTGCACCAAGAAACCCCGTGATCATGGTGTTCCACGAAACGGCGTTTCTCTGGGGCATTTCATCAAACAGCCTCATTGCATCGTCCAACCTCCCGTTCCGCGCGTACGCGCCGACCATCGTGTTCCACGACACGACGTCCCGCTGCGGCATCCGATCGAAGAGGCGGTGCCCCTCCGCGAGCTCGCCGGGGTCGAGGGAGAGGGCGTAGCCCGAGAGCACGGAGTTCCAGGAGACGACGTCTCGTTGGGGCATTCGGTCGAACAGGTGGCGCGCCTCGGCGAGCTCGCGGCGGCGGGCGTAGGCGGCGACCATGGAGTTCCAGGTCACGACGTTGCGCGCGGGTAGCGCGTCGAAGAGGCGGCGCGCAGCTGCGTCGTCGTCGGCGGCGGCGGCGGCGGCGGCGGAGCGGCGGGGGCGGCGAGTGGGAGCGGCGGGGCTCGCGCGGCGCGCACCGAGTCGGGCCAAGAACTCGCGTAATCTTGGCATGGGTCGGGAGGCGAAATTGATCGGACCCAACTTTTATCAGGACCGGGTTCGGGTTAGGATTCGGTTGAGTCAATCATGATTTGACCGCGTCACGTCCTGCGTTCAGGGAATCCGTCCCAAATCAAAGCGTGTATCCACGAGCCAAGGCTTGTTTGGTTCACCTACTCGGCGACAGCCCTGCACTCGAGTTCGCTTGAACTTGCGACTTCGATCAGAAACTCAAGAAGCAGAAGCAATTCGTGGCGATCTCTTGAGTTTCGCACGTTCCAAATCACGAAAGTGTCAAATTCCGCCAAACTTTTAGTTGAAGTGCTCTGCTTCATTATAAACAAACACGTCCTAAAGTAAAATTATGTTTATATTTTATACTAATAACTCTAACGCAAGTGATATTACTTAAGATTTCAAGTTCGAAATCTACTTATTTTACATTTTCAATCAAATTTACTTCAAAAAAGAAAGTGAATTAGGCATATAGCATGTTAAAGATGCGTGTTTTGTAAGATTATCAGATAATTATCCTAAGATTTTCGAACAAGAATATCATTGGGCAAAAGAGGTGTATGATGCATGAATTCCACTTCAGATGTGTATTTGGTGCAAACACAAAAAGGGCCATTTCCAGTGATTCTTGTGGCTCCAAGCGTGCCCAAAATTCGTGAAGTAATAAAGTAGTTGGTTCCACCTTTCTTTAGAAAGGTGTGGTACAAGAATTGTCTACAAATTAAGTGTCCAAACCATTAAAAAAACAGTGAAAGGATCACACTATGTACAAAAGCCCACGTAAGAGATTGTGCGCAATAGAGTAATAAAGCTGCTTTCATATAGAAAAAGTATGTTTCTATATTGCTCCACTTTTATTATCATTATTATTATTTTTACTTGATACAGTAAATTACGTAATTTGTAAATAAAAGTAGAGTAAAATTATCACCACAATTTTTTTTCTAGATACATTTGGTAGAAATTAACCCCACAAACATATACAGATATATTTTTTTTATTTTTTGGTAGAATAAGAAAAATTATATTCAACTAAATCAAGAGGTTCGCGCAATGCTTTATTATTTATGAAATAAATAAAATATTTTTTATCATACTTTTTTACTGTATGCAACGTCCTTGACCCTGCAAACCCCTGAATAAACCTTAGGAAAAACAAAACCAGAATATATATCAAACCAACTTTGCTCCAACCTACCAACATTAATACAATCAAATGCTGTGATTAACAGCTTCTGATTTGTGACATATATGTTAAATTTAATTTGTGCTCACAACATGATCTCCCCATCTTAATTTGGTGTGCAATTTGCGGAGAAGCACTACATTAATATATAAATATATATACAACCTGTTTCACAGGCTTTGTATGATCTGCTTCAGTGAAGAGTAAGTTCCTACAGTTGCAACCATCAAGCCAATCCCAATTATAACTACGCAAATTGCTAACTCAATTCCCAACCTTTTAGATGATTTAAAGATCTTGATGTAGCATAAACACGGCAACAACATTGTAGCAGTGCTGCTCAAAAACGATCCCGTAAGCGCGACTATGTATGCGAAAAACGGCACGGCTAACGCCACGACGACGGTGCTGATCACCAATATGGTTCGTACCAGGAAGCTGAAGCACCGAACTTTCGATACTTGGAACCAATCTTCGAAGGCCTCCGCGATCGGCGTGACCAACAAAGCGTACTTCGTGAGAGGATTGATTAGAGTCGTGTAGATCGCGATCTTCGAGCTTATTTTCCCGGAAGGGAGATTAAGCGTCACCTGGGATTTTAAGCTTTGGCCATACATCATGTATCCGAAAATCGCCATTAGTCCGTAGTTGACAGTGCAAAGAGCAAAGCAGATGTATAAAACCTGCATGTACATATAGGGGAACAAAAGAACCAATTTATGTCGAATAATAATAGCAAGTATAATTAAAAAAATTTTAATTTATTCATATGGTTAATTTTACTACTAGCTAGAACTTGAATATAGTGAATTACTATCCATTGAAACGTAGACATGAATTAAGGACTTAATATAACCAATTTATAAGAGACATAAAAAACAACAATTAATGAAGCTCTTTTACCTACCAACAAAACGAATTATTGTTAATTTCTTTTATCTTATGATCTACAACAAAATTAATTAATTAATCACACACCAAAACCATATTTCATGTGTAACACTACCTGCGAAATAAATAATCAGTATAAAAGCTTAAGCTATAAGAGAATGATGCCTTAATATTTATATTCAACATGTAGTTACTTACTTTCGAGAACTTGGTCCTATCTTTCATGGAGGTGTACACGGTAGGAAAGACGGAATGGCCGCTGAAGCAGAAGGCGTATAAGCTCATGGCGATCGGAATTCCACCCCAATTCACCGCCACCCCTTTCTCGCGAAACCCGACACCGTCAACCGCCCCGGCCCAGAACACGGAGCCAACGAGGACCAGCGAGGCCAAGACCCCGCCGAGCGCGACGTAGGCGAGCATGCTCATGCTCCGAAGCCACGTTGTGGGCAAAACTACCAGGCTGGCAATCAGCACAAACCCTTGCTTCCCTCCAATCCTTAGTCCACGCAGATGGAACTCGGTCTTCGGAAACAGCTTCTCCAGATTATCACCTTCCAGTATCAAGAAGTCGACCGCGACGAGATAGAGCTCCATGTACATGAACAGCGCAACCACGAGTCTTCCTCGGCGGCCGAAAGCGAGCGCGCCGATGTCGGGGTAGGTCTCCACGAGCGAATTCGAGTCCATGCAACGTCGGAGGAGAATTCCAGTATAGCAGCAGATTACTGCTATTAGCAGCAGAAGTATCATACTAATCCATCCTCCTTGAGATAATGCGTAAGGTATGGATAGTATTCCAACACCTGAGAAATAATGTATAATATATGGATATAGGTATATGAGTACATAGATTCGAGCGTTACATGTGATGGATAACAGGTTCTACAGTCTCAGCATGTGGGAATGGTTCTCATAAAATTTTTGTTTGGAGAATGTAATTATTATATGAGAAGGGAATTAAGAGAGAGCACCTGAGAGGGCATTGACTCCATTGAAGCAAGTTCTGAAAAAGGTTGTGCCAGATTTGGAGACACTAGAATGGGTCTCCATCTTTGGCCACCCTTGTATCTTAATTTGGAGAAGTGAGGTTCATGCATTTGGGGGAGGGGGTATTAAATGGAGGAAGAGGTTGAATCCTACTTCTACAAGTAGCTCTCACCATAGCCTGCTTTTGGAGCTAGTGATGGTGATTAGACACCCATTCAAGAATAAATCTTCTTTTCTGAAATGGAAGAAATAAAATGCAAAAGCTGGAGTGGACAGAGTTGAAAATTGCAAAAAAAAAAGAAGAAAAAGATAAGGCCAATATGTTGTGTCGTATATAGTTACCGACTTTAAGAACTAGATTACTGTACTATTAATCGCACCAAATCATTAATACTATTAAATTTTCGATCCTTTGATGAAGGAATATCCGGTTAATTAAGATGATAGTTATCCCATAGACCTAATTGGTAGAAATAGTCAAAGGAATAGACCTAACGGCGAAAAATTTGGCAACATCAAGCGCTTAGTGCTATTGATAGTATAACAGCCAGAGTCCCTATTTTAAAAAATACATTTTTCAGATCGCACATGCTTTTAATCCTTGCATTGTGGTAATTGTCAGAGGCCACCACGCATTCACCTCCTTTCCTGATCTCCACAACCTTCTCCTTGTAATGTCTTTTTCGTTTAAAGAACAATGTTGAAGTTACGACGCTTAAAGTACGAACTGTCACTACAACAAAAATGGTCTATAGCGACACTTTTAAATATAGATACATGTCAAAAAAGTGCTGCTAGCTAAAATTACCGACACTTTTAAAAAGTGTTGCTATATGTGGAATCGCTAGGTATATAGTGACAGTTAAAGAGTGTCGCGATAACCTAAAAGAGTGCTGCTAATTTACCAACACTTATTTAACCATTTAGCAACCGCCGAAACTCTATCTCGTTGGCTGCGGTGGGCGGAGGAGAACGACAGGAAAAGCTCTTCGTCTAGAATTTCAGTTGATTGAGTGAATAGAGAAGAAAAGATGACAATTAATTTTTCTTTTTTTTTTTCTTTTCTGTTTGTAATCGGGCCAAATGGACTGAGTGTGGTGGGTTGAGTAGAGTAATCTTTTATTTTTGGTTGGATTGGGCTTTATATTTAGGTATTAGTAGATGTTTTTTTAAGTTTTAGTATAAATAAGACACTTACTCAAAAGTGTCCCAAACATGTGTCCCTATAACCTAATTCTGTTGTTACATGTAATCCTATTCCTAGGGTTTATACATATACAATCCTTTAATTTTTAGATTTTAATATTGGAAAAAAGAATGATATGATTAGTAAGAAAAGATTCATGCTGTAAGATTAGAACTAAAAGTTGGTTGTAGATCGAGTATGTTCTCTTCTTTTAAACCTCTATAGTGTAATATTATCTGGGAAAAACAATTTAATCGAAGTGGTGAGATCCTACATAATATATAGGTATAATAGTGGGCCTCTATATATTGGAAAAATTAAATTGCATATGAAATTGTAAAAGAGTAGCCCGAACTAAATCTGGGTCTCGTTGATCAGTTTTGTGACCATAAATTTCGAGCAAATTGAAGTTTGTCTTATTGAGTTGCATCAATTTTTTCGACCAATTTGATCACTTAATCCAAATAACTAAAAATTATATACGAGAAAAAGAAAAAAAGTAGAAAATTTATTAGCCAGCGATGTTGTGTACGTACATCGATCTGATCTTATCTTTGAAGTAGGATCTCTTTTTGGATTTAGAATCATATAGCTATTAGTCTCTTTCCAGTTAGATATCAGTTATTTTCTTACTATAAAAAGTATTTTTGATTTGATCTCAAAAGCTTGCTTGCTCCTCATAGTTTATAGTAGGGTGGATATTGCTGCAATAAAGACCTCTAGTTAGTGCTTTAAATTAGAGCAAGAGATGCGTTTGCTTGAGTTAACCTGACCTATTTACCAATCCAAGAGCAAGAAGATGAAGGGACAATTTTTTTTTTTTNCTGCCCGCTTCGTTTATTTCATTTAGAAATAAACTTAGCTGAAAATATGAATCAATTAGAATTCGAACATGGATCTCAGGTACCAACCACCAAGCCCTTTGCCATTTGCTTTAGAGACGGTCGGTATGAAGGGACAAAAATTGAGAAGGATATCTATTAACTTATATTAATCTCCTTATCTACTATTCACTTGTCATATTCGCCTCAATTTTGGTAGGCGTGGGACCCAACTGTCGGTGTTTCATCTATGTTTGCTTAGACATGGGACCCATCTGTCGGTTTCCTGCTCTTTTGTTGAACCGGTTTTCCTTTCCACCCTTGAACCGGCGTGGTTCCATTGTCGTCGCTTCATTTCTACCGTGCGCTCCTTCGGAGTTTCCATTAACACTGTCTCGATCCCGTCTATTGCTCTTCCCGCCACTTTGATCCTATCTATTACTCCCTCCGCTGCTTCGATCCTGTCAATTGCGCCTCCTTACCGATTAAAAAAAGGTGGATATGGTTTATAATTGCTTCTGCTTTGTTCGCCGCCTTAGTTTTATTTTCCTGTTCCTTACGAAAAGTTGTTTCATACCATTTTCCTTACATGCCGGAGCAGTTTCGCCTATACTATCATGATCATCTGTTCCCTCTATGCTATCACGATCATCTGCTCCGGTGTCTCTGATTCGTCTGGTTTCACTAATTCCACTAGTTTTATATTACTGTAGTTTATTTATTCAACTCTATACATTTTTTTTTCCCCCTAAAAGCTGGTTCGATTTTTATCCTGCACGCTGACGTGATTTTCTTGATTCTTTTTGCAAAATTTAGTATTTGAATAATGAAAAATATATAGTACCCTCCAATATAATATACTATAAGCAAGAGAGTTAGTAGATATAATAAAAATAGACTATAGTGATATTTATTAGCCGCACCGCGCATGTCACTATCCTGACATTAAAATTAATTAGCATAGGAATGTTCACACAGAGACCAGAAGGACATTTCACAGCATTTGCTCTGTACAAATGTAGATAAAAGGATTTTTAATTTCTTAGAGATCACAAGCATATAAAGGTATGCTTTCTAACTATTTTCAGACCAAAAAGTTATGCTTTCTAGTGAGCCAATGTTCTTCAAAATGCATTACTGCCTTTTGCATACTGCCTTTTGCGATGATCTCAAGCCCTGTCGCGCCAATAAGAATCTCTTTAAATCGATAACGCCTTTGTCCTTTCTTAGAGCCAATTTGGCAAAGTTAAATTCTGCTTTTCGAAAAAGCAGCGTAAATAACTTTTGGTCAAAATCCTCCCAGTAACTATCCATTGTAATTAAGGAGTCGGTGCTTTTGATACTCATAAGCTCATTTTTGTTGTAGTACAAGCCTCACATTTCTCAAATGTTCTTTAAACATAGTAAGTTATTTCACAAAGCCAAACCAAATACACACAAAATATCTTTGTGCATTAATTAAATCCCAGCCTATTGCCCGGGTACATTTTTTCTCCAACAAAAGAGAGACGTTTGTCAATCAATTAGTGCATAATAAAGACGGAAGGAATATTTGAAAAAAAAAAAAATTAGAAAGCACTCTATTAAGTTTTTTATATTATAGCAAGACTTGGAGTCAAAAGAGACATCATAAGATCACATTGAACTAATGTGTGCAGCACTAAAACCGGTTTAAAAACAACCATTTTGAGACTTCCTTTTTTTGGTGGGAAACTCTATTGAGGTGTCATTGCACTGCAATTAATGGGTGGACAAAGTGGTGAGATCACAATTTATCCGTACGCCCATTTTCATTATTATTATAAGCAAGATAGGAAGGAGAAGAAATTGAAAAGGCCATAATTTGGCACTCAAAAGATACCTGAGAAACCATTATTGTAAAGATGTTCCTTTAGTGGTGATAAAGTTTGTACCAAAGTTCTCATAACTATGATGTCCATCATCGCCTTCTTTTGCTGCACTTTACTGATTCCCTGCGATTTTATATTCTGATTGCAGTCCCGCAGCAGCCTCCACCACTTCAACTTGGCGTGTACAAATCGATAACTAGCACAGGCCAGAATTTGCATGGTCGCCTATAAAAAGATAACGAGTTAAAAGAAAGAAAACGATACTGCATGCATCTGCTATCAGCTGTCATTAGAAAAGTTTAATTTCAAACACAACAGGAAAAAAAAGGCGATGTGAAATAATTGATCTCGAAATCGCTTGCAGTTCAGGTAGGGCTCGAGTTACGCTAACAGCTCAGATGGGTCGAGCTTGAGCTCGACTCATCTGATAACCCAGCTAGCTCAAACTCAGCTTGTTAGCTCGGTGAGACAGAAAGTGAGCTCTAAACTGCATACATAGCACAATACATCGATATTTACAAATGCATGCATGACTAATGGGACTTCTTCAAAATTTAAAAGAGAAAAAGAAAATTAGAAATTACAAAAAGAAATGTAAATTGAACCTTTTTGGGTGAGCCCAAGCCTGGCTTGTTTAGCTTATCAAGCATCAAAATACTAGCTCAAGCTTGGCTCATTTGAGTGTGCTCGAGCAGAGCTCGAGTGCAAATTTGACACCCTACAAGCAAATTACTGCAAGTGACTACCTTGCAGATATTCCGATGAATGTATCGGTGATGCACTTATTTGAATAAATGATCAGTGCCATTTGCTGATGAAAGGTAAAAACAACTGCCAAATCAAACCCAATGAAAATGTGCTTATATGCAGAAAGAAGAAACAAATGAAACAATCGTCACGGAGGGTGAACTAAAAATTGAGAAGCTGATGCCAGAAGCAGGAGATAAAATTCAGTTAAGGCAAAAAGCCATGCGAGCAAACATCTTTGTCGAAGAAGTATTTTACCTGGAAAAGCAATCCTCGCAATCCACTCCCCAACATTGTTACAGGGCCTGCTATCCACCATCATCTATAGAAATACCCAGCAATAATAACTAAGCAAATCAATGCTATTCTTAAGTATTCAAGATATATGTATGTACATTCCAACAGAGCTGCTTATGTAATTTTCTGCTATTACTAATAACATCTGTCACTTTAATAAAGCAAAAGTGCTTAGTTGTAGTACAAAGGGAAAAATCAAACTCTGCTTTTGTCTGCTCCTTCTATAGAAATTTGCACAAACAAGGACAGTAGGAGTATGCAACAATGGTTCAAACGCACAGAATAGTCACTGTAATCTTAGTTGTAGTCAAGAGAGCACTCATAATCATCTCCTTCACGGCCTTTTTCAAAGCCTCTACTGGAGAAACTATCATCCTCGCTTCCTCCATTCAGAAAAGGGTGTAGCTCCTTCTCATCATGCTGTACCCTGCCACTTATTTCCAGGCATAAACCCTTGGCTAATCTTGTGCTCTTTTTTCCTTTAGCTGATTTCTTCAATGACCCTGTATCAACAAACATTGGCAGGACTCTAACAGTAGGGTTAGGCTTTATCCTGTTCAATTCTCTTTCTTCAGGCGGTCTTAGAATACTATACTCTGATTCCAATTCGGAGGCCTCATCCTTGTTCAAAATTACCTGCAAGAAAAGATTCCTTGTCATCAGCATGCGCTGTGAGAGAGAACAATACTGCTTAGCGTACACATTTTTGGTTGATTTTACCACATTATGGGCTATGATTTTCTAAAGAGAAGTCACTTTTTAAACCCCAGCTTACTACCTCTTAGCTTTTCCAAATGCCCTAATTCATACTCGGCCGATGCCACTACATTGTGCCTAAGGCATGTATACATAGCACGGCCCAAGAAGGGACATCAAGATAATGCTAGATAACAAATATAATTCTGCAATTCAAGGTACTCAAACTTTTGAGTCACTTCCAAATTTTTTCTCAAGGCCCAATTAAATGAGGTTACTAAGCAAGATATGTGGTAGCAAAAATATGAATACAGGTCTTTACACTGCTTTGATGACTTCAAATTGAAAAGATTCAACAGGTGAATTTGCACCTAATTGATCAACAACTGATCTAAAAATTAAGTTTACAAAAGGTACAGTTGAACAAATGTTAGATAAAAAGTTAGATAAATTACCTTGCGCCCGACCAAATCGAATGTAACTATAACTTTTCCTTTTTGTGCATTAGCTGCTTCTTCAATTTCCTGTTGCTTTTTCTTTAGAGTTGCCTTCTCCTAGAGGAGGGAAAGAAGAAAAAAAAAAAAAAGGCATCAGAGAAATGCCCTGCAGCATTAAGCAATTGATAAGAATCATTCACTAAACGACTAAGATGATAAAAGTTCCAGCTTTATTCAAAATTATCAAAAGAAACTTTCTCTAGATTGACACTGAAAAAGTAGACGAACTGACGGACTAAATCCAAAAAAGTAAACAACAGCCTGTATCTTAACACTAAGATAATAATATTAGAGTTAAATCAGGTATCACAAGGATCAAAAGAACAAGAAGCTTGAGGATTGACCAGCAGCTATTAAGTTAATTTAGACATGTGAAAAGAACACATACCTCTGGAGATAGCCAGCTGTTTCCTTCGATTTCATAATAGTCACTTTGGTCGTCAATAACTTTGGTTCGTGCTGCGGAGTTCCTGTCATACTCCACAAGCCTCCTTGCATATGCTTCAGCCACAGCTTCTGCCTCTGAGAGAGGAACAGTGACGTCACTTAGGCCAGCATACGTACTGCCCTCCCTCAACACAAGCGCACCGCAGAAACTGCACGGACCCTCCCCTTCTTGCTCGCACACTATCTTGCCGCAGGATAAACAATTGCTCACGAGCTTGTGCCGGCGAGCTTGGCACGAACAGGGCTTTCCCTGTTGGAAAACCACAGACCCCTTCGCCGCCTCAGCGAGAGAGATGGCCTTCCCGCCTTTTTTCTTCTTGGAATTAATTTGGCTTCCCTCTGATTGACTCTTGGTGTTCTGAGTCTCAGATGACTTGGCATCCTTTTGTCTCGTCTCTTTTGCACTTCTTGCTTGTTTCTTTGTTGTCACAGAATTACCGTCCGCAGGTGGTTTAACGTACGCTTGCAATTGAGATGTTTGTGCATCTCCATTGCTATTGGAGGAATCTGCATGGCCCCTCCTCCGCAGGTATTCTTGAATCACATCCTTACCAGCTTCGACGCCGATGATATTCTACATCATGAATGTGTCAATTTTCAGAGAAGAATAGGTCCCTAAACTCTCGTTTTCTTTTTCCTTTTTTAGGTTACACTTAATTTTAGACAGGTTTTGTTATATTTAAAAATTTGAGCGAACAAAGTTACTAAAAATACAACAAGCAACGCAATGTTCTATCTAAAATAGTATATAAATCTTTTGAGGGCATGTTTAGATGCCTGAAGACCTCATTTGGTGCCTCTCTCTCTTTTGTTTACTCAAGAGCCTTTACTAGAAAAGGTATGCGAGGAGTATGATTAAATGTCTACGACGGCACAGTAAACGGCACCTGTAAGTGAAATGCATTATTCTGAAGAATCACTGAGTATCAGGAACTCGCAATGGAGTGGACATAAAAACAAACACCTAACACGCAGCACAAGTCATTCTAACATCCAAAACATGCCCTAAAAGTTGCAGCATTACCCGACTAAAATCAAATAATACTATAGCTTGGGTTGTTGCAAAGAGGGAAAATGCGAAGAACCCTAAAAATAAATTAGTTGCCGATCCATAATTCTAAGGTAAAGTAGAATTACCCTACGTAACAATGATGATAGAAATTAAAGCAAAAACTATGGAAGAATTAAGGATGAGCAGGAGACGAGGCCCACCCTGAGGTAATCGGCGGCGTCGAGGGGAGGGGCGAGCTCGCAGAAGGAGACGAGGCCGGATATGAGATCGGCGTCCAAATCCAAGCCCTCCTCGATCTTGCCGCTTAGCTCTCGCAACGCCTTCTCCAACCATTCCCCCGACGAACCCATCCCTAATAAATAAATCTCTCTCTCTCTCTCTCTCTCTGATCGGAGGGGGCGTATACGACCCAAGACCTAAGTTGGAGCTTCGGTTCGGGTGAGTCGGTGGGGAGAAATGGACCCGGTGTATCCGAATGGCTCATACACCGCACTCAAAATTTAAGTCTCTCTTTTTCTTTTTTTCGAAATAAGACAAATCACAAATAAGTACCAGCATATTACTGACTTAAATAAAATCGCTTATCAAATCCGTGTGGCGCTCGTTTTTCTCTACGAAGTGAACAAGTCTACCTCTCTTCTCGCCGGTCTGGACCTACTCGTCCTAAAATTAATATGGGAGAGAGAGAATTTGAGGAATGCTCTTGGTATTGTATTTTTTTTTTTTTTTTTTTTTAT
>NC_033626.1:12242196-12288640 GCF_001540865.1 Ananas comosus | reverse complement strand
AGTACCAAGTGTTGGTGCTTTTAGATTTTTAGCCATTGGCTTAAAAAAGGCTCGGTGTAGTGATGACGACTGTGCGCTCCTAGGGTGAGTGCGTGCGTTCGTGAATAGTCAAATCTAACGGTGAAAAATGATCAAAGACATAAATCTAATGTGTATAAAAATTACCAAGCCACAAAATGTTTATCTTAAGCAACATAAACAGGCTCTATATATATTATATATTCAATAACCACAACGTAATTACCACCACGTTCAATTGTTGTGTGTACACGTCAAATTATAAATTTTTTATTTTACAAAAATTTCGAAAGATGTTCTGCTAATGAATTTAGTTTTGCAGGTCTGGATAGATGCTAGCCTGTAAATGTGGGATTCGGGACGAAATGGGGGCATTTGTCTCGTTACTAATCGAGTAAGTGTTTAGCTATGTGTTTCAGATTTTATCAAAACTATCAGTAATGTGTTGTCATCTAAAATTAAAACAATTGTCGAAAGCAGTCAATTTTTTTGGGGGCACCTTTTAGAAAATACGAATTCAAATCATTCTCCGCTTCAGTATTTATTATTAAAACGATCCATTCATTCTGATTCGAGCCAATCCGATATCAATCACTGGAATGCTTGGAATGAAGCTCAAAACACTTCGGTCCTTCAATCAACGAACGTCAAAAGGATGAACTGTCTCACTTCTCCAGAAAAGCTCTAGCAAGCTGATCAACTAGTTAATGCAGGATCTGTCTAAGCAAAAAAATATATAATGTGTGATTCTCTTGTGTATATTTTCTCAATTCCATGTCATTTCATTGTTGTTAATAAAATTTTCGCTTCAAACGACTTCCATCAAAAATAAGAAAAAAAAAAGTTTTGCATAAAATTTATATTATATTATCTGCTTAAAGAAAGATTCTATTTTTTTCTATTCTATAAATAACTGATACAACAAAAAATCCAACATGTAGGAAAATGTCGGTCCCCTCAATGACATGAGACAAAGTTTTTGGCCAGGAGCATTGACCAAAAAAATTCGGTAGAACTATGAATTCCCAAAATTATTAGGTTGAAAAAAAACTGGTCGGCCAAAAGTGCCAACAAGGCGAAGCAGCTTCAAATTAAGTGGGATTTTTTTGGGTACGCCCAAAATCTACCGAAGCTTCCCGAACGTGGGCATCGGTTCGGACCTTCTTGTCCGTCCAGGATCTCGTTTTTGCTACCCAATAAACTAACCAAACGTGCAATCCAAGCTTAAAAATAGAGGGTTAAATGCTTACTAGTACCTTAACTTCTGTTACAGTTTCATTTTATCCCCTCAATTTGAAATTTACCGATCTAAATCTTAGAAAAAAGGGGGTTAAACTACAAATATCCACTCCTATTGGTTTCACACTGTCTCCTTTAGTACTCATGTGATTTATAGTGTTATCAAGGTATACCATATGCGTTTCATTTTTATCTTTTCGTCACTTATTCGTTAAATTTTGTTAAATTATATATAAAAAACTTCATATACCGCCACCTAGATTATCGATATTACTTTAATATCTTTAGTTTTAATGTATCACTAATTTAATAAAAAAAATTAGTTAAAGATTAATAATAAAAGAGAATACTGAAACCATAGGCTACCAAAATTCACTATCACTTTAAACCACAGTAATAATAAAGTAAAAAAATGCAAAAACACATGAGTGTATTCTGAAGTTTTTCCTAAAAAAAAATTTATTTCATTTCTAGTTCCTATTATTTATTGAGAAAAGAAACTACTCTCTAAATTCTCTGGCATCTCTATTGTTCGACCGCGAAGCATTCAATTGTGCGATAAGCTCTAATATCCGTTCACGGACGCGATCTCTAAAATTAGGATTAAAAACTAGATCACTGTAAAAAATTATAAATTTTTCAACAATACCAAGTTAGAAGTGTTGAAGTCATTAAAGTGAGAATTGGTTCAAAGTTGAAGGACTAATTATGCAGTTGACCATTTACAAATGAGTGGCGTCAAACCCTTCAAACCCAAGCCTCTTCTCTCTCTTGGTATGAGAAAACTCTCGGGTTCCCAACGAAGAAAATTAATTTCCCTCTTACTTTTGCGAATCAATCATGGATTAGTTTAGCGTAATCAGCTCGTTAAATAAGTGCATAGACCAATACTTACGATAATGTTACGGGCATGTCGAATTTGTTGACCTGATCAACTCGTCACGGCGCTGGGTTCTTCGAGATATGTACTTCAGTTGCCCAAAGATTGACACGTTATATCGTATTTAATGGTCTTTAGGATGCCATATAATAATAATAAAATAATAATAATAAAGATAATGTATATTATTGCGAAACCATTTCTACATTAAAATCGTCAAATTTATCGTGCCATCACATTATAGCATTCAAATTTAGATTGAGTGATGCATAATAAATTTAACCATCCTGCTATAAACATAGCCCCCATAAAACTTATGCTCTTAAACGCCTTTTAATATATTAAAACTCAATTTCTGAGTTAAAACTCCCAAATAGTTCCGTGAGTAGTACTCCATCTTTTTTTATGTAAAAAAATATAAAAATCCCAACGCAGCCCACCATATCACAAACCGTTCTTGCGTCAGAGCTCCTGCGAAAAGCGTCAATTTCGAAAATTCACACCTCCACAAGCATGTGTAATTAACATTCTTGGTTCCGGAAATAGATACATTATAGTTTTAAACTCGCGAATGAACATAAAAAAAATTGAATATGCCTATTGGATACGGAATGCGGGATTCTCAATCTTTTCGCAGTTTGCGACTTCAGAAGATCAGCAAGCTGAACTGCCAAGCGCTACCGTGCCAACGTATAGTTTTTCCCAGTTCATACAATGGTTTGACTAATCCATAGAAAGAAAGAGATGCCAAGACAGATAAATTTCAAAATAATCCTAGTATTTGTGTATTGTAGTAGAAGAAATTTCTGATGATGGTACAGTATTAATGGCATTACCTTTTAATCAGTGCGGTGCAAACCCTTTTGCAGCAGCAACACCAATTCAGATCTAACATGAAACAGCCACAGGAGTCCACGTTGTTCTTAACAAGGTTCTGCCGAACAAAAACTCTCTGCAGTGATTTTTTTACCTTCTATTTTTATTTAAAAAATCTAAAGGTAGGAGGGGAGGCCCTAAAGCCAGAAGCTTGATGAAGATAGATTCGATGTCGCCAAACTAGAAAACATGAAAGCAGCCAGAGAATAAAAACTGCGGCCGCGGAAGCTCAATAATGGTTAGATACATTGGAAAGAGGGAATCTCCTTACTTTTGGTTAGCGTAACTTGCCTCGTGGTTTTTGGCTCAGAACGTCGTCTTGGTCTCTGTTGGCCCCCTCTCCACCATGCATATATCACCAACAAAGCCTAGAAAGATGACCGATGCCAAAAAGAGTCAGTTAATAATGAACAAAAACAAATAAGGCTATTAGTTAGAGACATGAAACAGACTGACTATCATTATTCTAGGCTAACTGCGATGCGCACATTAGTCCACAGAAATAAATATTGGCATAAACAGTCAATACCTATCACAAGATATACATTCGACGAGAAAATAATTAGAATAGAGGAATATAATTAGGTGAGAGTGCTACTAGACTGCTTAGAAGATGCGAAGAATTAGAAAACTTTATAATGGCAAGGACATAACTCTTACTTCCATTCGAGGGGAAACTTGTTACTCCCATGTACCTTGATTACCTCAATAGTAAAGGGATTTCATCTCTAAGGATCTTGAGTTGCTTATAGTTCTTGCGTTTGTTAGTTCCGAGAGTTTCGTCAGGGGACGAAGTGTGATAGGAAGGGTACTCATTCGAGGCTTTGCAAAAAGTGTGGCTCAGATGGGTGAGAGGGTGTTGAGCCAGGCGACAGCGACGAGCCGGGACATTGAGGGATTAAGTGGTCAAGCAGTCGCGCCTGGTTCCGGCACTCACTTTTACTATTTCTAATTCCATCATAAAGAAGCTTCATACACGCATTGTAAGTGATGTGACCTTTCTCACATTTCCTCTACAACCGATCTCGGGCTGCTATTGCCTCTTATCGGCATCTCAAAATGTAGACTACTTCAGGAACCTACTCCATTCCTCGACCAATAATCAAAATGATACCAACAGCTCATCAGATCTGTGGTTTACATGAAAGACAATTTATACACGTCAAGCTGTGCCATTGATGAATATGTCCCTCATTAACCATTATAAATAAGAAAATTATACGCCCTGGTCTGCACATTTCCGCTCTTGCGAGTATCCATTATAATGGACACTGTACGTATATGCATCAGCGCTGAAACAAACCCTTGCTGACATCTCACTAAAAATTTTCTCAGCCATATGCATGTTCAGTTTTGTCTAGAATAAGCACTGAATCACTAATATCTATATGAATCAATTGTAGGAGAGAACTTGTCGTGCTCCAATTCTACGTAAAAATTTCAGTGCCCAATCGAGGATTGCTATTCTACAAAAGCCATGAATCAAAGTATGCAAACTAACGATAATGTCAGATCAATCCCTTCACTCCTCATCTTCACTATGATCTCTGAAGCCTCCTCATTTTTATGGCACTTACAGAGATTCTCAATTAATAGTATACGTGGATAACTTAGGGCAACACCCTTGAGGACCATTCATTAACACTTCCAAAACATCTTTTGTCTCCCAGCTTGCAAGGCGCATTCAACACAGAGTTCTATAGTACAGAACAGGGTGGACCCATGGTTCCACATCTTTCAACAAGCAGTAAAGCCACTATCCAATTTAATTTCTTACAGTACCCATCAATTCAATGTGTTAAAAGTAAAACACATCGGGAGATACCTTTTACTATGGCACATTCAAGAGAACCATGGGCATCAGAACATTACCTCATCTTGCATAGCCCATTATATATGATATTGTATGTCCAAAATATCGGATTACACCATTTCTAACATCTCATTCATGACCTCCATGCTGTAGATTAAGCGTCTTGGTCGAGGAGCAGACCCTTTATAAAGCGAGTTCGTAAGACAAGGAGTTCGGGCTTCAAGGCTTGCTTCTTAGGCCTCGTTAAATGAATCCAGAGCCCGCTATTGATGTCACCTTCTCTGACACATACCATTAATGAGAGCAATATAGTTACGTCGACAAGGGCAAATCCCTTAAAAACTTGCACCTTTAGTTTCAGAAGACTTTTGTACCATACCTAGTTTTGCAAATGATACCCATCTATAAATAGTTATTGTAGGTAAAATCTTCTGAGCGCAGCCATGATTTACCATTTTTGTAGATAGTCTCAGCCTCAAGACCTGTAGCATTCTTTGCACAAGCCGCTTATAAGCGTATTATAAGTTATCGCATCGAGGAACCAGTGTTGACTATCCAATTTCCAAATAAGAGATGGCCTCTGCTCAACTTGCTTTCTTCAGAGCGCCTGGAATTCAGTAGTATATTCTGTATGTAAATAATTTAGGGACATGCCTCCTTTCATAACCTGGCAAGAGTTTACTTGGCTTTCTCTAAAACTTCACCTTTTTTATCAAAGCACATGATTACCTTGTTAAGGTAAACTATATCAAGGGAAATTCTCTTCTAAAGGCATTTCGTCGAACGTATGCATACGCCTCAACTTTGAAAATAATTTCTTCATAAAGTCACAGATCACTGTCAATACGCAACTTGCTATCGCATCTAACCTCGTCTTGATTTTTGCTAAGAAGCCTAAGAGCTGCGTTGTTTTGGGTCTTCCTGTTCTGCAGAGGATTTATTCTAACGGTAAAGGTGTGCGACATCTGCGAATAACTTTCTTATCCAAGCATCCTCAGATACACTTTGTGCAGCTTGATCATAGTATCTATATTCAACCAAGATGTTCATAATTACATTATAAGATATAACCGTCGGCTCACAACCGAAAAATCCATTTGCTCAAACACATTGACAGCTCTTGAAGCCTCCCTCCTTTCCATAGCTTTTCATCGCCACTAACGTACACTTCTTCAAAGAAAAGAATTGGCAATATTCGATCTCATTTCTGAGATAACAGCTCCTATGGCCTTAAACTCGCCATGGAGTCCAAGTTTATCGACCATACATTTGTATGTGTAAGAGTGTCTGCCTAAGAATCCATCGTCTTTTGCGCAGAATTGAACATATCAAGAGCCCTAAGAGGTTCCTTCTGGTGCCTATTGACAGCAGCACATGTCTAGGAAGCAGAGTTCGGTCATTCCAGTGCTACATTTCTATTAGCAATGAGGTGCATCGATCAAATCAAGCCATTCAATATATTACTCCAAATCCTAATTCCGAAAGGCTCGAAAAGTTGCCGAATTGCAAACATAACCTAAGCAAGAGAATGTGGCAGTTACTTGATTAAGAACTACATCCTTTGTGTTATTTATCCATCAAAGAGAACATCAATGCGTAACTTAAATATAGATTATCGCTAAGCAAAATTGCACAAAACCTATATCTCTACACGGATGATTCTCAAGGCCAAAATTAAAACAAAAATAAAGAGGAAAATTAAAGAAGAAAACGATCTTGTTCAAATTGTTCAACATATCCAAATTTGTGGCTAAAATTAACCTTTGATAGGATTGGTGGCATAACACTTATATTTATCTCTAAACTGAATCAACCTCTTCCATTCGACTAAAGTAACAGCTAATAATTAGTTTGCTTATTCATAAAAAAAGCCTTCATAAAGGACTAAACCCTACACTCACAACTACTTCCAAAACTAATTTTCCTGTGATACCATGATAAATCAAACGAAAAAGTAGTGGACAAAACTTATCATTCAATTGTCGCGACACATGGTCATCAAAATCCCAAATAACAAAAAGTAGGAACAAACACCTAGGTAAGGAGGACATTCATTAGTAGGGAAAAGAACCTCGGAGAGAGATGAGGAGAAGGGAACGGTTTTTGGCTTTGATGCTCACATGGGTAGAGCGTTTCCTTCGCTTTTAACGAACAAAGAGCTCTCTCTCTCATTCCATGCGCGCACCTTCCCCTCTCCGATCCTCCGTGCGCTCAAATCTCATCGGAGGACGAGAAGAAGGAAGAAGAGATTAGGGAGCACGCTCACTGAAAATAGAACGAGGAAATCTCCACCGTCCGATCAACCTGCGAGCGATTCACTAACCGGAGAAAACTTATTGCGTAATGGGTGTATACAAGCACATCGCGATGAACTCATAAAAACAATCGATGTTAATAATTAGGAGCAATTGCTTCTTGTGTACACCAATTTATTTGATGTGTCATAAATCATTTCAAATAATATACAAACACTTAAATTTTGGAGAATAATAAATAATATTTTTTTTCATCAATTGATTATGGGGTATTAACACTGTTTAATTTGTAAGATCTCTTTTGATCGTTTGTAGAAACTATATGTTTGCATCAAGAATTTTTTAATTTTTTTTCAAATTCTTCTTCTGCAATTATTAAATTTTACAAGGAATATTACTAAAGAATTTTTGCTTCAAATTTCTGAAGTATCTTTACATCTCGATATGAACGTTAGACTCGAAGAGTCAAGTTTCCTTAAAATTTTTAGAAGGATGTAATTAGTATAGCTTTTAAAGCTTGTACCTCTCGTCTTTGACTTGTACTTTACTATTTTGCCGTCTTTTTATTTATTCTCTGAAAAAGATTCTACATATATCTATGCTCCACCAAACTCCAGAGACTTCTCACTTGTAATCATATACTCTCAAGTTAATATAATACCAAACAACTGTCTCTAGCCGCAATTAGCAAATGAATTGATGCTTGATACAGATCTAAATTTTATTTTTTTAATATACAGACATAAAAATGCCATGAAATAAATTTAATTAATTATATTTTATTCTAAAATATTATTTTTCACATTTCTAGCATACAAATTTATCAGTATTTATAAAATATACACATACATTGGGTGCAAGCAATAATTTTCAATAGTAAGAGCTATTGTTTGTTGACGTATGTCCAGTTATTGGTGCAATGGGGGCATCATGGATCCAATCAGAAAAATATAATTTTATTTTAATAACTATATCTAAAATTTATAAATATTCACGTATAGTTATTTTAAATATTATAAACTAAATTAAATTAACTAAAATTTAATTTTAACATCTCTATTTTACAAATTTATTGGTGTGTATGAGATATATACACACTTGGCCAGTGCAGTCAATGAGTTCGACTAAATACCACTTTGAGTTAGACCCTCAACTATATTAATTTGATTAATATTTTATCGACCTTTAATTATTTTTATTTGAGTTATTCGTTGCCTGTTAATTATTAATTCAATTGAAACACTCTCCTAATTCTTGACATTGCTTGCATTGGTCGATAAAAATAACCTAAATAGAATCAGAAAAGTAAAAAATAAAAATAATTAAAGGTCGATAAAATATTAATCCAATTGAAACACTCTCCCAATTCTTGACATTGCTTGCATTGGTCGACAAAAATAACNTTTTTTTTTTTTTTTTTTGTATCAACCATCAAGTTATTTGCTAATTGCGCTAGAGACAGTTGGTTTGGTATTATATTACTTGAGAATAGATGATTACAAGTGAGGAGTCTCTGGAGTTTGGGTGGAGGCCATAGATATATGTAGATCACTTTTCAGAGAATAAATAAAAAGACGGCAATATAGTAAAAACTACAAGTCAAAACGAGAGGGTACGAGCTTCCAAAAGCCTATATTAATTACATCTTCTAAAAATTTTAAGAGACTTGACTCTTCGATATCTACGTTCATAGCTTGAGATTGGTAAAAATACTTTCAGAAGATTTGAGCAAAATCTTTAATAGATATTTCTTTTGAAGTTTGAATAATTGCAAAGGAGAACTTTGAAAAAAATTTTAAGTTCTTGACAAACATATAGCTTCTTCAGACATTCAAATAGAATCTTAACAAATATAAACATTTAATACCCCCATAATCAATGATAGAAAAAAATATTATTTATTTAGTATCCAAAATTTATAGTTTTGTATATATATAATATATATATATATATAGGTATAGATATTTGAATGATTTATGGCACATCAAATCTATTATCTATTATCTATTATTATATACTAAAGTTCGTGGAGCATTGTTCTTTACTTGACACGTGTCTACTCAATGACTCGATACACCCGGTGCATCGTAGACCATCCCAGTGCACTATAATCCTTAAAAAATATTATTTTATTTTAATATATATATTTAAATTTTATATTTGTTAATATAAAGATATTTAAAGTATCATAAAATAAATTTAATTAATATAGATTTTAGTTAGAATTTTTTTTGGTACTTTATCAGTACAAGTTTATTGGTATTTATGATCGTACACCCATACTCCAAGTGAGGCAGAATACTTTTTCAGCAATGACGAGTCATTTGAGGCCCTCTGCCCTCTTATCACACATATCTAGGGCCAATATTCGGTGCATCACCGTGCATCATAAAATTCTTAATACAAATTTAATACAACATCTAAATTTTATTTTTTATATACAGACAATAAAATCCATGAAATAAATTTATTAACATATGATTAAAATATTATTTTTCACATTATCTAGCATACAATTTACAGTATTTTATAAAATATACACATACATTGGTGCAAGCAATTAATTTTCAATAGTAAGAGCTATAGTTTGTTGACGTATGTCCATTATGGTGCAATGGGGCATCATGTACCAATCAGAAAAATATAAATTTTATTTTAAATAACTATATTAAAATTTTATAAATATTCACGTATAAGTTATTTAAATATATAAAACTAAATTAAATTAACTAAAATTTAATTTTAACATCTCTATTTTACAAATTTATTGGTGTGTAGAGATATATACACACTTGCCCAGTGCAGTCAATGAGTTCGACTAAATACCACTTTGAGTAGACCCTCACTATATTAATTTGATTAATATTTAACGACCCTTAATTATTTTTATTTGAGTATTCTTGCCTCTTAATTATAATTCAATTGAAACACTCTCCTAATTCTTGACATGCTGCATGGTCGATAAAAATAACTACTAAATAGAATCAAAAAATAAAAAATAAAATAATACACAAAAGATGATATGTACTAGCACAAATAATAATATACTTATTAAAATTACTTTCTGTTCAGAAAATTTCATCTTTTTCAAAATCAAATGTTAAACAATATGTTTATATACTATATTAAAAACTTGATAGCAAAAAAGCGTTTACTATTAATAGTAATTCCACCTAATATAATATATATATATATTATATATTATATATATATATATATAATATATATATATATATATATCTATAACTATATATAAAGCGTAAGGAATTCCAGACATGACAGACGAATCCAAAAGGAATAAAAAATATTCCCTATGAATGGTTATGCATTAATTTGTTAAAAATATCTTAAATAAAAATAACGTGTATACAATCTATTAAATCTCTTTCTAAAAATGGTTATGACCAATTTGTTAAAAAAATATCACAAATAAGAACATTATAATCAATCTATTAAAAAATAGCATCCTCATCCATCTACAAATTCAATCCTACGAACGATTATAACATTGTTAAAAAATATCTCAAATAAAAACAAACGGTTTAGATTAATTTGTTAAAAAATAGCATTCCTATTCATCTATTTTATATTAAAATTAAGATTTGAGTTTAATTGTGAATTAAAATTTGATGCTTTTAGTTTAAAACACATATTTAAATTTGATTCATCAAAAATTAAAAAGTATATAAAAATATTTGATGTAGATAAAAAAAAATTGTTATGTGCATTTGCACGTACATTTTACTAGTATATATATATATATATATATCCTATATTCTAAAAATATAATTAAAAATATATTCATTTTACTTGCAGTAAAGCGCGGGTGCATTGCTAGTAAATTAGGTGTACCAAGAGGCATTGCTCCTATTACTCGTTGTTTTATGGTTCATACGATGTGCTTGTATACACCCAGTGTACGCAATAGTTTCTCCGGTTAGTGGAATCCCCTCTAGGGTGATCGGACGGTGGAGATTTCTCGTTCTATTTTCAGTGAGCGGGCTCCCTATCATCTTCTTCTTCCTCGTCCTCCGATGAGATTGAGCGCACGGAGGATCGGAGAGGGGGGAGGTGCGCCATGGAATGAGAGAGAGAGCTCTTTGTTCATAAAAGAGAAGGAAACCGCTCTACTCCATGTGAGCATCAAAAGCCAAAAACCGTTCCCTTCTCCTCATCTCCTCTCGAGGTTCTTTTCTCTACTAATGAATGTCCCCTCCTTACCTACGGTGTTTGTTCCTACTTTTTATTATTGGGATTTTGATGACCATTGTCGCGAACATTGCAATGATAGGTTTTGTCCACTACCTTTTTCGTTTGATTTATCATGGTATCACAGCAAAAATTAGGTTTTTGGAAGTAGTTGTGAGTGTAGGGTTTAGTCCTTTAGAAGGCTTTTTTTATGAACTAAGCAAAACTAATTATAGCTGTTACTCTTTATGTCGAATGGAAGAGGTTGATTCAGTTTTGAGATTAATATAGATGTTAATGCCCACCAATCTATCAAAGGTTAAATTTTAGCCACAAATTTGGATATGTGAACAATATGAAAAGATCGTTGTCTTCTTCTTTAATTTTCTCTTTATTTTTGTTTTAATTTTGGCCTTAGAAATCACGTGTAGAGATATAGGTTTTGTGCAATTTTGCTTAGCGATAATCTATATTTAAGTTACGCATTGATGTTCTCTTTGGTGGATAAATAACACAAAGGATGTAGTTCTTAATCAAATAACTGCCACATTTCTCTTGCTTAGGTTTATGTTTTGCAATTCGGCAACTTTTCGAGCCTTTCGGAATTAGGATTTTGGAGTAATATATTGAATGCTTGATTTGATCGATGCACGTCATTGCTAATAGCATGTAGCACTGGAATGAGCCGAACTCTGCTTCCTAGACATGTGGCTGCTGTCATAAGGCACCAGAAGGAACCTCTTAGGGCTCTTGATATGTTCAATTCTGCAGCAAAAGACGATGGATTCAGGCATACACTCTACACCTACAAATGTATGGTCGATAAACTTGGACTCCATGGCGAGTTTAAGGCCATGGAGACTGTTATCTCAGAAATGAGATCTAATATTGACAATTCTTTTCTTGAAGAAGTGTACGTTAGTGCGATGAAAAGCTATGGGAAAGGAGGGAGGCTTCAAGAGGCTGTCAATGTGTTTGAGCAAATGGACTTTTTCGGTTGTGAGCCGACCGTTATATCTTATAATGTAATTATGAACATCTTGGTTGAATATAGATACTATGATCAAGCTCACAAAGTGTATCTGAGGATGCTGGATAAGAAAGTTATTCCAGATGTCCACACCTTTACCGTTAGAATAAAATCCTTCTGCAGAACAGGAAGACCCCACGCAGCTCTTAGGCTTCTTAGAAACATTCAAGAAAGAGGTTATGATGCGATAGCAGTTGCGTATTGTACAGTGATCTGTGGACTTTATGAAGATAATTTTCAAGTTGAGGCGTATGATCTGTTCGACGAAATGCTTAGAAGAGAAATTTTCCCTGATATAGTTACCTTTAACAAGGTAATGCATGTGCTTTGTAAAAAAGGTGAAGTTTTAGAAAGCAATAAACTTCTTGCCAAGGTTATGAAGCGAGGCATGTCCCTAAATTTATTTACATACAATATACTGATTCAGGGGCTCTGCAAAGAAAGCAAGTTGACAGAGGCCATCTCTTTGTTGGAAAATTTGGATAGTAACATGGTTCCTGATGCGATCACTTATAATACACTTATAAGCGGCTTGTGCAAGAACGCTAAGGTTCTTGAGGCTGAGAACTATCTACACAAAATGGTAAATCAAGGCTGCGCTCCAGATGATTTTACCTACAATACTATTATAGATGGGTATTGCAAAATAGGTATGGTACAAAAGTCTTCTGAAATCTTAAAGGATGCAGTTTTTAAGGGATTTGCCCCTGATCGAGTAACATATTGCTCTCTCATTAATGGTATGTGTCAGGAAGGTGACATCAATAGGGCTCTGGAATTATTTAACGAGGCTAAAAGCAAAGCCTTGAAGCCCGATATTCTTGTGTACAACTCGCTTATAAAGGGTCTCTCTCGACAAGGCTTAATCTTACAGGCGTTGGAGGTCATGAATGAGATGTTAGAAAATGGCTGTAATCCAGATATTTGGACATACAATATCATCATAAATGGGCTATGCAAGATGGGTAATGTTTCTGATGCCCATGTTCTCTTGAATGATGCCATAGTAAAGGGTTATCTCCCGGATGTGTTTACTTTTAACACATTGATTGATGGGTACTGTAAGAAATTAAAATTGGATAGTGCTTTACTGCTTGTTGAAAGGATGTGGACCCATGGGGTCACCCCTGATTCTGTCACTTACAACTCTGTGTTGAATGGCCTCTGCAAGGCTGGGAAGACAAAAGATGTTTTGGAAGTGTTTAATGAAATGGTCTCAAAGGGTTGTCGCCCTAACGTTATCACGTATAACATATTAATTGAGAATCTCTGTAAGGCCCATAAAATGGAGGAGGCTTCAGAGATCATAGTGAAGATGAGGAGTGAAGGATTGAGTCCTGACATCGTTAGTTTCAATACTTTGATTCATGGCTTTTGTAGGAATAGCAATCTCGATGGAGCACATGAAATTTTTCGTAAATTGGAGCACGAAAAGTTCTCTCCTACAATTGATTCATATAATATTATGATCAGTGCTTATTCTAGCAAACTGAACATGCATATGGCTGAGAAAATTTTTAGTGAGATGGTCAGCAAGGGTTGTTCACCTGATGCATATACGTACCGTGTCCTTATAGATGGATACTGCAAGAGTGGAAATGTCGACAGGGCGTATAATTTTCTTATTAGTATGGTTAATGAGGGACATATTCCATCAATGGCAACCTTTGGACGTGTAATAAATTGTCTTTCTGTAAACCACAGATCTGATGAAGCTGTTGGTATCATTTTGATTATGGTGAGGAATGGAGTAGTTCCTGAAGTAGTCCATACCATTTTGAGTGCCGATAAGAAGGCAATAGCAGCACCGAAGATCCTTGTAGAGGAAATGTTGAAGAAAGGTCACATCACTTACCATGCCTATGAACTTCTTTATGATGGAATTAGAAATAGTAAAGTGGTGAGGAAAAGGCGATGGTTGAAATTAATCTAAGGTCGCTGACTCGCTGTGCTGGTCAACACTCTAATTGAGCACATTTTTGAAAGCTGAATGAGTACCTTCTATCACATTGTCCTCCTGAAGAAACGCAATCTTGTAAGATTGGAACTAACCAAACGCAAGAACTATAAGCAACTCAAGATCCCTTAAGAGATGAAATCCTTTACTATTGAGGGTAATCAAGGTACATTGAGAGTAACCAAGTTCCCCTGAATGGAAGGTAAGAGTTAATGGTCCTCTCACATTCATAGTTTTCTTTCTTCGCATCTTTCAAGCAGTTACCTTAGTAGCACTTCAATAATTATATTCCTCTATTCTAATTATTTCTCGTCGAATGTATTTCTTGTGATAGGGTATGACTGTTTAACGCAATATTTAGTTTCTGTGGAACTAATGTGCCATCCAGTTACCTAGAATATGATAGTCATCTGTTTTCTGTCTCTAACTAATGCCTTAATTTGTTTTTGTTCTTATTAAATGACTCTTTCTGCATCGTGTCATCTTTCTAGCTTTGTTGTGGATATATGCATGGTGGAGAGGGGGCCCAACAGAGACCAAAGACGACGTTCTGAGCCAAAACCACGAGCAAGTTACGTAACCAAAAGTAAGGAGATTCCCTTCTCTTCCAATGTATCTAACCATTATTAGCTTCCCAGCCGCAGTTTTATTCTCCTGCTGCTTTCATTTTTTTCCGTTTGCGACATCAATCTATCTTCAATCAAGCTCTGCCTTTAGGCTCCCCTCCTACCCTTACTTTTTTAAAGAAAAATGAAGGTAAAAAAAAATCACTGCAGGAGAGTTTTTCGCAGAACCTTGTTAAGAACAACGGTGGATCCATGTGCTGTTTCATGTTAGATCTGAATTGGTGTTGCTGCTGCAAAGGGATTTGCACCGGCACTGATTAAAGGTAATGCCATTAATCACTGTACCATCACAGAAATTTTCTTCTACTAAATACATCAAATACTAGGATTATTTTGAAATTTATCTGTCTTGCATCTCTTTTCTTTCTATGGTTGGTCAACAACCATTGTATGAACTGGAAAAACTATGTTGCAGGTAGCGCTTGGCTGTTCAGCTTGCTAATCTTCTGAAGTCGCAAACTGCGAAAAAGGATTTGAGAACTCCGCATTCCGTGTCCAATAGTATATCTCAATTATGTTTCACGGTTCGTACGCGAGTTTAAAATATAATGTATCTATTTTCGAACAAGGCATCATGTTTAATTACAATGCTTTGTGGAGGTGATTTTCGAAATTGACCTTTTCCAGGAGCTACTGAACCCAAGAACGGTTGTGTATGGTGGAAGCATTGCGTTGGGATTTTTATATTTTTTAATAAAAAAAGATGGAGTACTACTCAAATGAACTATTTGGAGTTATTAACACCCAGAAAATTTGAGTTTTATATATTAAAGCGTTTTAAGAGCATAACTTTTATGGGGACTATTTTTATAGCAGGATTGTTAAATTTGTTATGCATCACTAATCTAAATTTTGAATGCTATATGTGATGCACGATAAATTTGACGATTTTAACTGTAGAAATGGTTTCCATAATAATAATTATCTTTAATTATTATTATTATTATTATTATTATATGCATCCTAAAGACCCATTTAAATACGATAATAACGTGTCATCTTTTGGGCCAACTAAGTACAAATATCTCGAAGAACCAGAGCCGTACGATTCGATCAGGTCAACAAAATTCGACATGCCCGTAACATTATCGTAAGTATTGCTCTATGCAACTTATTTAACGAGCTGATTACGCTAAACTAATCCATTGATTATTCGCAAAAGTAAGAGGGAATTAATTTACTTCGTTGGGAAACACGAGAGTTTCTCATACCCAAGAGAGAGAAGAGGCTTGGGTTTGAAGGGTTTGACCCACTCATTTGTAAATGGTAAACTGCATAATTAGTCCCTCAACTTTGCACCAATTCTCACTTTTGTCTTCAAACTTCTAAACTTGGTATTTAAAATTATAATTTTTTAAAATGATTTTAGTTTAATCCTAATTTTAGAGATCGTCCGTAGAACGGATATTAGAGAGTAATCGCAAAATTGATGCATTGCGCATGAACATAGAGATGCAAAGAATTTAGAGAGTAGTTTCTTTTCTCATAATAAATAGGAATAGAAACTAAAATAAATTATTTTTTAGGAAAAACTTCTAATACCACTCCTGTGGTTTCGCACTTTTTTGCTTTATTATTCTGTGGTTTAAAGTGTATCAATTTGGTACCCTATGGTTTCAATATTTTCTTTTTATTATCAATTTTACTATTTTTTTTTATTAAATTAGTGATAAAATTAAAACTAAAGGATATTAAAGTGAATATTCGATAAATCTAGATAGGGTATATAAAGTTTTTTATATATAATTTAACAAAATATTAACGAAGAAGCTGACGAAAAAATAAAAATGAAACCATAGGGTACTAACTTGATACACTATAAACCACATGATACTAAAGTGAGAAAGTGTGAAACCATATGAGTGGTATTTGTAGTTTATCTTTTTTTTTAAGAATTTAGATCGGTAAATTTCAAATTGAGGACTAAAATGAAACTCTACCAGAAGCTAAGGTACTAGTAAGCAATTTACCCTCTATTTTTAAGCTTGCATTGCACGTTTGGTTAGTTATTGGGTACGCAAAACGAGATCCTGGGACGGACAAGAAGGGTCCGAGCCGATGCCCACGTTCGGGAAGCTTCGCTAGATTTGGGCGTACCCACAAAAATCCCCAATTAAGCACAAAAGAGATCGTACCTTTTACACTCCTTCAAACGACTCTTTGGGCAGGTGGAAGAGGACCCTTCATCTGTGGGAGATTGGAGTGACCTATACACAGCGAACCGTATATCCGAACCAGAGGCACTGACTAGTCCTTTTACCTTTGAGGAAGTTAAGAAAGCCACCTTCCAACTGGGCAGTGATAAGGCTCCTGGTCCTGACGGTTTTCCGCTTATTTTCTTCCAACGTTTCTGGGAGACGGTTAAGGACAACATTTTAAATATCTTCAAGGAGCTGCAAGAAAACACATTGTGCACAGCATCGTTAGACTTTTCTTATGTTTGTCTGATTCCTAAAAAGGAAGGGGCGTGTAGGGTGAATGATTTTCGACCGATATGCCTCATTAATGGAATTCAGAAAATCATCTCCAAGGTGCTGGCAAATAGACTTGCGCTCATTCTACCTAAAATCATCTCTCCTTCACAATCGGCCTTCCTGAAGGATAGACTCTTAGCAGACTCGTTTGTCACCGCGAGTGAACTTCTCAATTGGTGTGTAAAGTCAGATAAGGAGTGTGTCAGTATTAAGGTGGACTTCGAGAAAGCTTACGATAAGGTTAGATGGTCGTTCCTGAAAAGTATACTACGTTGGCTGGGTTTCAGCGAAAAATGGTGGTCCTGGATAGAACAATGTATCTGTAATGCTAAACTTGCCATCCTTTTAAACGACGCGCCAACAACGTGGCTGAAAACTAGAAAGGGATTGAGACAAGGGGACCCGCTCTCCCCATATTTATTCATCTTGGTGGCTGATTGTCTGGCCAGAATTACAGAAACAGCCAGGGGTAACAGGTTGCTCGAAGGGATAGGGCCAACTGTCGACTGTCAGACTGTAATCCTGCAATACGCGGATGACACATTATTCTTTTCGGAGCCAAAGAAGTCGAATATGAGAAACTTGCTGTTCATCTGGAAGTTATTCGAATGGGCCTCGGGTCTCAAGATAAATACAAACAAAACGGAACTCCATTATGTCGGCCACGACTCGAGTAAAGAAACTAGACTTGCGGAGATTCTGGGGTGCAAAGTAGGCAACCTACCTTTCCGCTATCTGGGGTTGCCGCTTCACATCAAGTCTCTTCGACGGGTAGACTGGGCCCCTCTAATAAATCGTATAGAGGAGCGTATAGAAGGTTGGAAAGCAAAGTTACTATCTTATGGGGGAAGAATCACCCTGGTAAACTCGGTGCTCACGAACATACCCCTATTCTACTTAGCTATCTTCAAAGCGCCACAATGGGTACTAAAACGAATCGAAGCCCTTAGGAGATCCTTCTTTTGGAAAGGGTGCGCCAAAATCTCTGGAGGTGCATGCCTAATTGCCTGGAAGTCGATATGCAAAAGCAAAATTGAAGGGGGGTTGGGGATTAAAGACATGGAAGCAATGAATACGGCGCTGCTAACCAAATGGTGGTGGCGTTTTTTTAATGAGCCGCAGC
The DNA here is from genome assembly GCF_001540865.1 of Ananas comosus. NCBI lineage: Eukaryota > Viridiplantae > Streptophyta > Magnoliopsida > Poales > Bromeliaceae > Ananas > Ananas comosus. The sequence goes on along the minus strand of NC_033626.1, from coordinate 12,270,161 downwards.
TACTTTGGGGGAGACTAATCATGGCGTTATATTACACGAGAAGAAGGCCATTGAGTGAAGGAAGATCCTTCAGGCCTTACTCTCAGTGGTGGAGAAGTGTGATGAGTTGTCGAGAGGTCTTCAAATGTGGTACTTCATTTAAACTCGGAGACGGGCAAAATATCAAGTTGTGGTCAGATATTTGGATCGGCGAAATCCCTCTGAGGACCCTATTTTCCGGAATTTACTCCAGATTAGTGAACAACATGGCCACGGTTGCACAATGCTGGAATGAAAGAGGTTGGAGATGGCGATTTATAACTAGAGGCCTAGCAACATATACTGACATCGATACTCGACAACAAGTCAGGGCGCTCAAAAACCTTCTTTCGACATACGGCCCAACTGACACACCGGATATGCTAAGGTGGAGATGGACATCCAACCAAATATTTTCAGTTAAGTCCCTGTATGGCTTCATCACTGACGCAGGTCTGAGAGACCCGACTGGGGACCACCTGTGGAACTTAAAAATCCCGACCAAAATCAAAATTTTCGTCTGGATCTTAATCCGTAAGCGGCTACTGACTGCGGATAGATTGATTCGTCGTGGGTGTCAGGTGGATCCGCTTTGTATGTTTTGCGCAGTGCTTCCGGAAAGTTGTGATCACCTGTTCAGGGAGTGTGTTCTGGTCAAATATCTCTTTATCAGCGCGTGGGGCCCGCCTAACACTGAACCAGTCTTTGGGGATGTCAGAAGCTTGTGGTTACAGACGGCTAACTCCCCCAATGCCGAGGTGAGAAGACGGAGTCTCACACGGTTGGTGGCAATCTGGTGGGTAGTTTGGACGGAGAGAAACAAATACGTCTTCCACGAGACGAGTCCAGACGCTATCCGGGCCCTACAGCGAGTTGAAGCGTTGATCAAAGCCTGGACAAACGTTTCCTAACCGGTGAATGTTCTTCCTGCATCGCGTTGAACGTGTACTTCTTGGTTACCTACCAACCTAACTACTATCCCAGCTTTACTATGTTGTTTTGGTAAGTACACTGGGGTTATTTTTGTTTTTCTTTGGTTTTTTTGATCCGTCTTTCGTTTTGGTTTTCCTTTAGGAGGCCCTGGCTGCCTTCACTTTGTAAGCCAAGTTCATTTTGCCTAATGAATGAAGCAGGTAGCTTGCTACCTTTCTCTCAAAAAAATTTGAAGCTGCTTCGCTTGTTGGACACTTTTTGGCCGACACTTTTTTTTTCAACATAATAATTTGGGAATTCATGTTCTCACCGAATTTTTTGGTCACACGGCCAAAAACTTTGTCTCATGTCATTGGAGGGGGACACGACACTTTCCTAATGTTGGATTTTTGTTGTATCATTATTTATAGATAGAAAAAAAAAAAATCTTTTTTTTAACATATAATATAATATAAAATTTATGCTAAACTTTTTTTTTTATTTTGAGGGAAGTCGTTTGAAAGCGAAAATTTTATTTAAACAAAATGAAACGACATGGAATTGAGAAAATCATCAAAGGAGAATCACACAGTATATATTTTTTTGCTAGACAGATTTTCATTAACTAGTTGATCAGCTTGCATAGCTTTTCTGAAGAAGTGAGAATTTCATCCTTTTGATGTTCGTTGATGAAGGACCGAAGTGTCTTGAGCTTCATTCAAGCATTCCAAGTGATCGATTCAGATTGGTCGAATCTGAAGTGGATCGCTTTAATAATTAATATTGAGTTCGAGAATACCTGAATTCGTTTTTCTAAAAACGTGCCCCAAAAAAATTGACTGCTTTCGACATTGCTTTAATTTTAGATGACAACACATTATGAATAGTTTTGACAAAATCTGAAACACACAACCAAACACTTTATTGGTTAGTAAGGAGAAAATCAATTTCGTCCCAATCGCCACATTTACAGCTACCATCTATCCAAGACCTGCAAAACCAATTCATTTCAAAACATCTTTAGAAAATTTTTGTGAAATAAAAAAATTTATAATTTGACGGTGCTACACACACACATATGAACGTGGTGGTAATTAACGTGGTGTTTATTGAATATATATATATATATATATATAGTGAGCTACTATTGCTATCGAGCCACGGAGCTTCCGTGCTTTCAACTCATTTTCGATGTTCGACTCGAATCGTCGCATCGGCTCCGTTAAACTTGATCTAGAGTATTTGAAGTATCTAGAAATAAATTTGAAGATTTTTGATATCATTGCCTACGTGAACGAAGGGCTCAAATCAACGGCTGAAAATAAAAATTTACAACGTAATAATATGACATTAAATTTTAAATCAAAGATATTGATCTTGTTTTATATATCATTTAAAGAATTTTCTATAAAAATTTACGTGATGTTGGATATTTCTACACCTGTAAACTTGCAAACGGCTCACTACGGCCATTGAAATTTGTTGATTTGACCTCTTCAATCACTAATCAATGATACGAAAATAATAAAATTTATTTTCTAGTACTCCAAATAACTCTAGATCAAGTTTAACGGAACCGATCAACGATTCGAAAATCGCAACATCGAAAACAAGCAGGAAGCACGGAAGGCTCCGTACTTCGATAGCAGTAGAACTCACTCTCTCTCTCTCTCTCTCTCTCTCTACGTATAATAATATATATATATATATCGCCCACATCGAAACAAGCAGAAGCCCCGGAAGGCTCCTACTTTCGATAGCAAGTAACCGACACTCTTCTCTCTCTCTCTCTCTATATAATATATATTATATATATAATATATATAAATAATATATATATATATATATATGGTGAGAAAAACATTGAAATATTATATATATTGCTAAAGCGTTAGAAAATGTGTAGAGTTTAGGTCGCTTTTAATTGAGTCGCTTTTTGATGGGCCCAAACCATTTTTAAACCAAATAGACCAAGAATCATATATGACATCATATAAATAATTAATTAACACACACATAGAATTACCATAAAATATTGAGTATACTAATGTATAGTAGTATATTGCAGGCCAGAGGGGGTAAGGTGATGCTACAGGTGAACATCACCATCCCCTCATCCTCCTCATCAATCCTACTCAGTCCTATTCACACAATATTTTAATATATTGTCTGAATAATATATTAAAATATAATATATATAGTGATAAAATAATTTTAATATATTTTTTCCCCTTTAATTTACTTACTAGCATGGAATTTCCTTTTAAAGAATATATATACATTGACAAGCAGAGAGGGTATGCATCAGCAAGGAAATAAAAATAAGAATGAGGAATATATTTGATAGTGAATGGTATGTTTGGATCAGGAGAGATTAAAAAGAATATGATAAGAATTTGCAGAGACTATTTAATATTTTGGGATGTGTCACTCTCTTGCATGGTGATATTTTAAAAGAAAAAAAAAAAAAAAAGGAACTTGCCTGGAAGTTAACTTTTATTCTTTTTCTCCCTGTTTAGAGGATATGTTTGAACTCTTTCATATGAACATTGCATGTGTGAAAAGAAAGGATTGACAATCCCCAAATGCTGCTTTTTTTATACATATATTTTAGGGAGTAAAAAAAAAAAAAAAAAAACATTTTCTATGCATAAGAAAGCCAGATGGATTCAAAGAGGGAGGGAAGGAAATAGTCTTTTTCTATGCATAAAAAAATCTCTTCTGATCTAGCCTCCTTTTAGTCCTTTTAAGCAGCTGCACTGTTGTTATAATAGTACTCACTGCTTGAGCTTCTTTCTCCAGACTCTTGTTATAATAGTTCATGTTGTAGATACATATTTAGACATAGCTTTAAGTAGTTACATATATGTATTTAGCTTCTTTTGGGGATCAACTCTTAATGATCTTGTTTAGATTTGAAGGGAGTGTTTGAGAATAGTTGGTGTAAAGTCCAAAATAATAAAGCTTGTGTTAAGTTGCTGGGTTGTTTTTTTCAGAAGCCTTGGTTTATATAACTGTAGTTCTGTTATGTAACACTGTTTCATAGTCAACTTAGTTGGATCATCTATAAATTCAAAAAGGGATTGTTTTGCATCATCTTTTAGTGGTTCCACATAGGTTTTCATAGCTAGGTCAACTTCAGATTTCTCCAGTATTCTAAAGAACTGTTATTTTATCTGAACTAAAAATAGGTTTATAAGAGCAAAGGGTATCTCTTGCACTATCATTGAACTACTCCAAGCTATGGATGAGAGAAGTGATGCAGAAAAGTCCGACGAAGTGTTGTTACCGGGCTTTCGATTTCATCCCACCGATGAAGAGCTCGTCGCGTTTTACTTGAAGAGAAAAGTACAGCAAAAATCTCTGTCCATTGAGCTGATCAGGCAACTGGACATCTACAAGTATGATCCATGGGATCTTGCAAGTATGTTACTGTCTCATTCTTTTTTCATTCCATAACTACATAAAAGAGAATTTTGATGCATCAGTGTTCATTTTAGCAAGTCTATTTACTTGTAGAATCTTCTGCTGGATAAGTAGGTTTCATTTGTATACTACTTGATCTGTACACAAAAACATACAAAATGTAAGATACAGGTCGATTTTCTCATTGTCGTCGAGTTTTTCTCCACTACTTACCTCAAAAAGTTTCATGTCATGGCCATGGTACCGAGAAGAGCTAGCGACCACCGGGGAGAAAGAATGGTACTTCTACTGTCCGCGGGACCGCAAGTACCGGAACAGCGCGAGGCCGAACAGAGTCACGCGCGCTGGATTCTGGAAAGCCACCGGAACGGATAGGCCGATCTACTCTTCTGAAGGAAACAGGTGCATTGGCTTGAAGAAGTCACTCGTCTTCTACAAAGGAAGAGCCGCGAGGGGGGTCAAAACGGACTGGATGATGCATGAATTCAGGCTCCCTTCGCTTACTGATTCTCTGCCGCCCAAGAGGCCTCTGGACAGCAACATTTCAGCAAATGTAAGTCAGAAAAGCGAAATATTTTTCCGTTTTTCCAACTTCAGTTCATTATCAAAATTTTCTTTCTTGCCAAACGGACGGCAATATTTATACTGTTAACATTGAACTGACGTAATTTCTATACTGAAATGCACTATCCTTGTCCAATGAACAGGACTCCTGGGCTATCTGTAAAATCTTTAAGAAAACAAATTCCTCGGCACAAAGAGCACTATCTCATTCATGGATTCCTTTACTATCCGAGCCTAGTGGATCAGAAAATGTACTTACTGCCGCACAAGCTACAAAGGTCGACCAGTTTGCTCCCGAGAACGCAAAATCCAGAGCAGAAGCCGCACCTGCAATCCAATTCAGCAGCAACAGTACATTGCAGATGTTCTCTCCTTTTGAAATGCCGACACAACATCCGAAGTGCTTTACAGATATGACCCCTGTGATTCTGAACTCATCGCCGATTGACATCGGACAAAGCCAACAGCTAAACAACGGATTGTTGGCGGACTTGCCGGTCGAGATGAACGGAAGAGTAGCCAACAGGGAGGAAGAAATGATCGCAAGGAAGCATTTTGATTCGCGCGACCCGATCAGTTGTCAGTCGGGAACACATCGAACAATCGGCTTCCCCTTCAACTTGGCCTCGGATCTTTCTGATGAGTGGAAATCGAACTTGTCATGGGATTCTCCCCCTTGTACTACCGAGATGTCAACCAGCTACGGAACCAATGAATGTTATATACTCAATTAGGCGTCGAATTGGGCAAGTCCCCCCTCATCTGTTAGCATTGCTGTTAACAGTTCATAAGAGTGAGATGTACATTGTTAAGAAGATTACTGTTAACCGCAAAGCTAACAGGGTTAGGACAAGAATAAGTCGAGTAGATTGAAGTTTTAACAAGAGTGTTTTATAAAGTTATCGCAGTTGCTAGTTTCGCAGCATTTGAAGACTGACGAAAAAGATGCTAAACTGTGTGATTCCATCTTCTTTTGCAGTGATTCTAAAGGATGTCGTGTACTCGTGTCATTGCTGTGTGAGTTAGTACAATAAGCAATAACTGAAGATAATTCGAAACAACTTGAGTTAGTACAAACATTAAACCGAGGAATTATGATTCAAACGCGGATTAGAAGATTTTAGTTCACTAAGAAAGGGAAGTGTCTCTATTCCAAGAAGAATACTTTGCTATCAGAAAACATGATGACCACTGTCGCAACTCAGCCTAGACGTAATGATCCGATCTAAAGAAACTTCCTTTGCCACAAAACCTTAATCAACACAAAATCACCTTTACGGCAAACAAAGCCTCTCAATCTGATTTGATATCTTTCAGAGGCATTTCATCGAACACCTGAGACGCCTCTTCCAAGCAACCATAACAGTATATTTCTTTTAACGATGAACCGTACGCCGCAGCATACTTAGGACTTGGAACCATAAACCGCATGTCGCAGCATACTTAGGACTTGGAACCATAAAAAGTTGCATCTTTTAATAAAGCCTAATAAAATTTAGCAAACTTTTCATATAATAACGAAAAGTTAAGGTTGACAAAACCTTCTTTTAAAAAAAATGGTGGATTCCGCTGAGTTTTAATAACACGACAGCCATGAAATGGGCTGTGTATTCATGGCTGTGTTGGCCCATTTGGCCCAGATAAAATACATGTCTGATAAATTTAAACATCCTGTAGTTGCAGTGCTATACGTTTTTCATCTACTAAACGGTAATGCAAATATATGTTAAAATGCAGCTGGTGCCCAGCAGCTATGCTATCAAAAGGAGCACAGGAGAGGTTCAAGGAAAAGGCTATCAAGGGGAATTCACGGATCATCTCAACACATTAGAAGACGGAATCCGAAAGGACGTGTCGAGCAAGGGCCCATTCATTCACGGCGAAAGCCCCGGCCTCGTCGACATCTTCATGGACTCTTCCACTGGAGGATTCAAAATACTGACGGAGATCGCCGGGAGGGATATACTGGAGAGGGAGACGGTGCCGCTTCTTTCATGGGATTGTTAAGGATGCCTTGGTTCCCCACGAGATGTTGCTCGCTCGACCCTCGCCCTGAGGGAGAAGGCTTTGGCCTCCGCAGAGTCTTGAAGCTGCAGATATCACCATTCTCTCTAGCGCCAGAAGAGTTAAAGATAATAACAGTATTTCTAATAGAGACATACATAGATAAAACTCGAAAATTTATAAAAGTTAAGGTAACCATTTCAACATTAGCCATAGTTCAGGTAAGGCCCTTACATTCATACTTTGTCATAATATTCTAATTGTTCATCCCATAGCAAATAAGCCAGTATAGTATAATTCCTATCCAAACGAGGAACAACATCTGTAGCTACATGATGTGATTACTAAAAATAGCTTCTAAATCCAACATAGACTATCTCACACACTACAGAAAAAAGGAGAGGGTGCTTAAACTATAAACAATTACTCGACTCTGCTTGCCAAGATAAGGATTACTTAAAAGTAGCTATAAAATCACACACTAGAAAACAAACTTCAGGAAAGAAAATCACATTCTAAACGAAGCAATTATCTAACAATACTCAACAGCTAACCAATAGTCATCATTAATCATTGTCACAGGGAAAAAAAAAATATTTAAGCCTAACTAAAGAAGACTTTCAAAGCTTTGCACTTCTCTTCCATAGTCTTAGCTTTTTGCCGCTTGCTTCTCTTTGGTTTTCTGGATTTTCAAAACCTTCTTCACAATCTTCTGCTCTTCGACCAAAAAGGCCCGAATAATCCTGCAGAGTAGGCGAGATATATAAGGATGATATAACACAAAGCGCATGGCATCATCAAAAGGACTAATATGGATAGATGATATAACCTTTCTCTAACCGCTTTTCCGGATAGAACTCCTCCGTAAGCACGGTTAACAGTCCTTCGATTTCTAGACAATCTGGACCTTTTGTACTGCGCAGGCCTTAAGTGAGGAATCTGCGAGTATAAAAGAAGGTTCCAAACTAGTAAGAGTACTATTACAGGTGGCTTAAAAAGTTCTCCAATATAAGGATTCTCTGCCATTCACTAAACCATTTCCGGTGCCCCCCAAAAAAGGAAAAAGGAAAAGAAATTCCACGTCTTGGGTTGTTAAAGAAGAGAATAAGATTGAAGAAAAATCATGTGATTTAGACCTCTCCAGTTGAAAAGTGGACCCCACACAGAAAGAGAAGCGTATTAAGGAAATACGAACTCTCAACTTACCAACCTATCCCGCAATTACTCAACTTACCAACTGATCCTTCAGTTATGTGCATTTCACCAAAGATCATATTTGGATATAACGGGAAGTAGACGAGAATAGAAGACAAATGAGCAAGAGAAACATGGCAGGGGCTTCTTGCATGGCATGGATTGGAATGATCTCTTAATACAATAGCAAATAACATGAATAAATCGATGTTATCTTGCTCGCAACCCAGAAAAAAGAAGTGCATTTTTCAGGACATGCTTAGAACTTCATAGACTATTAGACAAAGCAGAAAAACACACACATGGCATGAGCAAAATGGAGTTGTACACTTCACAGAAACATAATAAAGAATAGAGATCTCTTAGACTGAGCCGATCATCACCGATGAACACCTCGGTTAGTTATACTAGCATTAGCATACTTAAATTAACACAAATGCAAACCAAGGCGGAGAATAGATATACGTTGAGCCAAGGTTACTGTGGGATAAAGCTATCCCCTTCATAAGATAACGCCATCATAATCAATCTTATAAATGACCACTTTCAGAAACATTGTAAATGGAACAAATTAAGAATAATGGGGATAAGATAGAGCGCATTCGATTGCTTACTCCTTGGATTCTCTTTCCAGTAACTGGGCACTTGGGTCCACTCGCCCTCTTGTTCGTGTACTGGTATACAAGCCTCCCACCTGCAATTTCCAATCAATAGCAATATTATAGCTCCAAATGCTTAATAGGTCCAAATTTGAAAACCCTAATAAGCTAAAAACTAGGGTTCTACAACAGCTGAGGAATCAAGCTACGGTTTCAAACAAATCTGCAACGAAACACACCAAATGCGATTGAATCGATGGATTAGGAAACACTAGTAAACCTAAGAAAGATCCAATGAATCGTAACACGAAGGAAAGGGGACACGAGATAGGATCTTCACCTGGGGTTTTCACAACCCTAGTTTGGTTCGATTTCGTGGCATAGCTATGCCGCTTTCGATAGGTTAAACGCTGCACCATCTCGCCGCCGCCGCCGCCGCCGCCGCTCTCCCCTCCTCTTCGTCGTCTACTTCTCCTCCTCCTCTCTCGCTCGATCGATCAAGAAGCGGGAGAGAGCACCCGATACGGCTATAAAAAGAGCGTCCCCTCGAGGGTAACCTAGATCCTACGGATCAGATTTACTCCATCGAACGGGTAGGATTCGTTCGTGTGGAGGAATCGCGACCGTCGGAGCGGTCGATTGGGATGAGGTTCCTTCGCGACTCAAACAAAAATATGGATCAGTCCCGTGGCAGTTTCCAACATTAAAATCATGCTCAAAAAAATCATATCAAACATTGCTGGAGTGTCTAATGCTTAATAGAGAAAAAAATTTACGGTTGTGATTCAGCTTTTATATTTTGGGAGACCAGTGGAGGAAGCCAGTGACAACCGTTATATGGGTTATCTGACTCGACGAAATAGACGCATTTTCTAAAGAGAAAACTTTCGCAAAACTCTCACATAGACCAATTAATTGTTAGCGAAAATCTGTACGTCTAGAAAACTATCAGATAAATATTGTGCAACGTAATTCTGAATCTTCTGGATATTTAATATTGTATTTATCTTCTACTCTTTTTCTTTTTTTCTTTCTTTTTTTTTCTGCTTTTTAAATAGGCCTAATTGCCTTACTTTATAGCCAAGTTTACTATCTAAACAAATAAAACCGTAGCATGCTATTAATTTCTCGAAAAAAATTGATGGCATATCAACTATTTTTTATTTGTTGAATCTATTACTCTACCAAGGACTAAGTTAGGAAACAAGGGTGAAATCAAGATATTACTTTATTATAAAAATATATCAAAAATTTTTTGACAAACTCTTTATTATGCAGTTTATATCTCTCAACTTTCCGTGGAATATTTGTGCAATGGTCCGAATAGACGAGGGAAAAATTGGGCCCTCGATTGTACAGATCCATTTACGGGCTTCGGATCAGCATCCGCTCCAAATAAGGCCTATCAAGGCCCGTTATTTGCGTCCCACCTCACGATCTCACCCCTGTAACCTACTCCCCTATTTCTCTCGATCCTCCTCGACCAAGACGAGAGTAATTCCGCTTCTCCTCTCTCCTCTTCCTCGTTCATGGCGCCACCCTAATAATAATAAGTAATAATACTTCACCTTCGCTGGGACATCACCTCCAACAATGGCCACCTCTCTCCTTCGTTCCCGCTCCTCCTCCTCCTCCTCCTCCTCCTCCTCTCGCCTCGCCCTCTCCAGGGTACTCCTCTACCTATCCTCTTCCTCCTTTTCCTCCTCCTCTTCCCCTCCTCTCCCCTCGCTTCTCCCACACTCCACCGTAGGGCTAGCGTCAGGGTCCGGTTCAGGGTTAGGGTTAGGGATAGGGTTTTGCTCCTCTTCCCTCTCTCCTCCTCCCGTTCTTCCGTGGACGTGGACCCTTTCCCGCTTCTTCTCTTCCTCCTCTTCCGCTTCTCCACCGCAAGGAGAACCTGATCCAGATACCGCCGCACAGGATCCCGAGGCCGCGGCGTTGNCCGCCGCCGCCGCCTCCTCCTCTCCCTCCACCCGGCGCCACCGCCCCCTCGTCGCCCTCTCCTTCTTCTCCGCCTTCGCCGCCCGCCGCCTCCCCTTCTTCCTCCGTCCCTGCATCTCCCGCTCCCGGACCAGGCTCCGGGTCCCCCTGAACCGCTTCCTGGCCTTGTGGAAGTGCTCCCGCAGGGTGAGCCGCGCCGGCTCGAGCCGCCTCGGGAGCCGCCGCGGCCGCTCGAGCGCGGTGTGCAGCTCCCCCAGGTTGCGGCGCCGGAGAACCGCTTCCTCTTCCCCATCTTCTCCGAATTCTGCCTCGCCCACCTCCCCGACGAGCTCCGCAAGTTCCGCTCCCTCATGGACTCCGCCGACCTCACGCGGCCCCACACTTGGTTCCCCTTCGCCCGCGCGATGCGTCGCCGCATCGTCTACCACTGCGGCCCCACCAACAGTGGCAAGACCTACAACGCGCTCCAGCGCTTCATGGAGGCCAGGAACGGCGTCTACTGCAGCCCGCTCCGCCTCCTCGCCATGGAGGTGTTCGACAAGGTCAATGCGCTCGGCGTCTACTGCAGCCTCCACACCGGGCAGGAGAAGAAGAACGTGCCTTTCGCCAACCACGTGGCGTGCACCATCGAGATGGTCTCCACCGACGAGCTCTACGAGGTCGCCGTCGTAGACGAGGTCCAGATGATGGCCGACCCGACCCGCGGGTACGCCTGGACCCGAGCCCTGCTCGGCCTCAAGGCCGACGAGATCCATCTCTGCGGCGACCCCAGTGTCCTCAAAATAGTTAGGAAGATATGTAAAGACACCGGCGATGAATTGGAAGTGAACCGCTACGATCGCTTCAAGCCGCTCGTAGTCGAAGCAAAAACCCTCTTGGGGGATTTAAAGAACGTCCGGTCCGGTGACTGCATTGTCGCCTTCTCAAGAAAGGAGATATTTGAAGTGAAATTGGCAATCGAGAAGTTCACCAAGCACAAGTGCTGCGTTATTTATGGTGCATTGCCTCCGGAGACGAGGCGGCAGCAGGCGAACTTGTTTAATGATCAGGACAATGAGTACGATGTCCTTGTTGCCAGTGATGCGGTCGGGATGGGCTTGAATCTTAATATCAGAAGGGTGGTGTTCTATACCCTTTCAAAGTATAATGGTGATAAGATGGTGCTGGTTCCCGCCTCCCAGGTGAAGCAGATCGCGGGCCGGGCTGGGCGGAGGGGTAGCATATACCCCGATGGGCTAGTGACCACTTTTCTTTTAGATGATTTGGAGTATCTGATTCAGTGCTTGCAGCAGCCATTCCAGGAGGTGACGAAAGTTGGCTTATTTCCTTTCTTCGAGCAGGTGGAGCTGTTCGCAGGGCAATTCGCAAACCTTACATTTTGTGAGCTTTTAGATAAATTCCGCGATAACTGCCGTCTTGATGGGTCGTACTTCTTATGTCATCACGAAAGTGTTAAGAAAGTAGCAAACATGTTGGAGAAAGTGCAAGGACTTTCTCTCGAAGATCGATTCAATTTCTGCTTTGCCCCGGTTAATATTAGGGACCCGAAGGCGATGTACCATTTGTTAAGGTTTGCTTCGCACTATAGCCAGAACCGCCCAGTTAGTATAGCGATGGGGATGCCGAAGCATTCTGCCAGGAACGACGCGGAGCTGTTGGATCTTGAGACAAAGCATCAGGTTCTTTCGATGTATCTGTGGCTATCGCATCACTTCAAGGAGGATAATTTTCCTTACGTTGAGAAGGCCGAGACGATGGCAACAAATATTGCCGACTTGCTTGGGAAGTCTCTTGCCAGAGCTTGCTGGAAGCCCGAGTCGAGATCACAGGGGAGGCCGAGGGCTGAAGAAGTTGCGGATGATCATGAGGAGAATGATCACGAGGAGGTAAAACCGGTTGCTAAAGATGGGTATGAAAGGCCGCGATCACTTATGAAGGTGTTTCAAACGTAAGACTTACAACTTATTCTATTCATTCGTTACTCATTCACCATCTTTACATAAAAAGTATGTTCTTTTTCTTTTTAACTTTGCTCTTCCACGATTACTTATTAATGGCTGACGTGCAATTCTAACTTGGATAAAGAAGAGGTAGAAGAAACTTAAGGTAAGGATCATCTGATTTTAACATCACGTCTAAAGAGCCTAAAAAACCTGAGTATAGGATTCACTGTTAACATGTCCAAGAGTCTCCTCTTTCTTTTCTCTTCAGGGTTCTGTAAACCGGGCCATGATATACAGACGTGTATGATAATGTACTTTCTTCGCTGCCAAATCTATCTTGAGAATTGTGAACTGGTGCTGTGTAATGTTAATAAGGATGAAACTTCCATAGTTCTGAGGATTTAATTTAGAAGGATAGTTGCAGAGAACTACTGTTTTCATCCTTCAAGCGGTTCAAACTGCAGTCCTTATCCCTTTGCCTCCACTTGTCAGAGTTGACACAGGAAAGGTAGAAAAACTACTAAAAAGTAAGCTTTCCAGAACATTATTGTTGGCAACATAAGTTTTTAATTTAGGATGTTACACGTATTTTGGGGGTAAAGAGCAGCCGCAATTTGCACTTATCACCGCATGTTCTGGAAAGTCTATTATCATTCAAGAGGAATCAAAAGACGATATTGCTAACACATCTTATCTGGTTGAGGCAGTGGTTGTTTCTCTGAATACTCATTTTCATCTGAAGTATTAGTCTATTCTTCTTGTAATAATCCAATTGCTAATTCTATCTTCTGCATTATAGGAAAAGACAAGATCAACCTGGCCAGAATCACTCTCCAGTGAACTTTGTAGCGTAACCTGAGGCGCTTCTCCATTATTTCCTTATGCGCACTCCGACAGTGCTCCTGCTGCTTACGGAAGTGATTACTACTTGCCCATCAAGAATTGGTGGTTGCGAGTGCTTCTGCTGCCAGTCCTGCAACGTGTTCATCACGTTGGTCGCAAGAAACTGGCGGTGTATCTCCAATGCATGAGAATCGGGATTGCTAAGCTGGTTCTCAATTGAACGAAGAAGGAAAAAAGGGGCTCGGCTTCAAGCTCTTTGATGCTTAATCCTTGTACTCTATATAGGAGGCTTACAATTATATGACTAGAGGTGCTTAGGAAGAAGGATTTTGCTGTATCAGATTTAGGAGACGAGGTATTTCTGTAAGTTATGACTGAAGAAGTGATGGTGGCGGATAAACATGATACAAGTAATAATTTCTTTATAGTTTAACCCATTCGGAGGTTCAACTGTGCTGTTGAGTTTGTATTTTAAGCTGTTTATTGAACTAAAAGTAATGCAACAAAGAAATCCAGGAGTTTTATTTTGGTAAAAATGTATATAATTTATTTGAACTATGAATCATTTTGTAATAACTTTCTAACCTTTCAACTGTAATCCAAATCATCATCATCATCGTCGTCATTGCTCGAAGAGGAGCCCAGCAATTCCACCACTACATGCGCTAGGTGAGGCCACTCCTTGCAAATCTCAGCATCATTTATATCTGTACTCATTCCACCTTTTAATCAGTTTTGAGTCAATTGTCATTGTTCACAATTGTGTATTTTCGTAATGCTAACATCGATTACTATTATCCGCCATCCTTTACTGCTGCTATGTTCATGAGGATCTTCTTTTAACTTCACTGCTTATACGATTTATGACTCTCGTCTTCTCTACAATCTTCCTCTTGTTCTTGTATTAGTTCGGTCAGTTAATACTGCACCAAAATCAATAATTGTTGCTATATGTGTCTTGAGGAATAATCAGATATATAGTTCCTATGTATGATTCTGTGTCTATTGTTTAACAAATTTTTTTGATCAACTGTTCATCATATCATCACGATACAAGCCTTATCACCAAGGCTTAATGATTAACACAATGAAGCTCAATCTACCAGAAATTATAGAGGCAATGATCGCTGCCGCCAACAAAGGTGCGGGCATATTTACTTAGCCAATGAGATTAACTATTATTAGCATTTTGAAAAGTAAAGCATTTCCTTTTTAAGTTTACGAGTTGCTGTGAATATTTCGGCGAAACCTTATTTTTCTAATTCAAAGATCTGAGTGCTTTACTGCTCTTTTGGCAGAATGAGGATGGTTTTCTAGCCGGATTGATGACATCTTACATGGCTACAAAGCCTCTGGACAAATCATGGCATGTAATCCGCTGCGCCGATGTTGTACAGTTCAACAGCGACATGAAGCCGTGGCTCCGATATCACCATTAGTCAACAAAAGCAAGCAATTGTTAAAGGACCGAAACGGGCTCCGATATCACCATTAGTCAATAAAAGCAAGCAATTGTAAAAGGACCGAAAACGTCGACACCGACACGACGGAGCTCTTGCCGCTCTGCAGCTTGGGCTTCTGACTCTGTACAGAGAAAATGTGCTCTTTTCTCATTCACTTATTCTTTGACATGAAGCATTGGATTGAAACATTTGTTCTTGTAGATAGATCATTTTTGCTCTTCATCAGCTATTTTTGTTGAGGAAATTGTAGTTCCTTCAACAATTCTTTTGTCTAAACATTGTGCTTTCACAATCAATTCTAATAAGTATTTGAGATCTTTATTTGGTTATTAAATAAATATAGATTTCCTTCTTTTTTTCTCCATTGTAGTATAAATTGAACCACTATGCTTACACTTGACTAGCCAAAATTGACTCAGGCAAGGGTGGCTGGTTGACTAACTTATTCTTCACGGTCAAATGTGTAGACTTCCTTTTTTTTGACCCAAAATCAAAGAAAAAAAAGGATTTTTGAAATTTTGTTACATAAACTTTTTAGATCTTTCAAAGTAAACCAAAAAGACAGTAACAGCAACAACAACAACCACAATAAAAAAGCCATCATAATTGCTATCTGCTACCAACAACCATTTTAGTTGCACCTCATAAATTGAATAGTACTAAAATGTTAAATAGAGTAAATGAACCCAAATCACATTAGTTTTGGTGGTTGTTTGGATTCAAATTTTAAATGCTATATATAATAATAATCATTAAAACAATAAAGAATTGATAAATGTTGCTATATTAAGAATATTTTTGGCTTGAATAAGTTTCAATAGATTTATTACTAAGAATATTTAGGCTTCGGTTGGAATAAAATTTTCGATTTTGAACTTGAAATCTCAGATATTAATCATTAAGCTTTAGTGATGCGATCAATGGTACTAAGTAGTGTTAATGATAGATTTTAATATCTTATCAAATTTAGAATTATATTATCCACTTATGAAATGCAAAAAAGAGGTGGATTTGTGAGACAATGTTGGATCTCAACATATGCCTAAGCAAGCTAGACCCTTTTTTATATTTTTGAAATACTAATCAATCTAGACTTACTTTGATTTGCGCCACGTGTCTCTGACAACGGCCCATCCCTGCCAGATACGAGCACTATATTTTAATTCCTTCAAATAATAATTTACTAATTATATATATCAAGCATGATCTACGAGAATCTTATAATGCACACGACAATATAATTTCAAAATAAGCAACCACAAAATCTAAAAAATAAAAAATAAAAAATAATCGCATGCTTAAAATAATAATCCCAAAACCATCGAATGCCCGATGATCCCTACGGCAAGTGATAAAGAATTTAATAATTAATATTTAAAATTCTAATTTTAAAATTTAATTACTTTACATCTTCAGCTAAATTTATTTTTTAAAAAAAATTTAACGAAACGAATTACATGTTATCTTTTTTTAAAAAAAAACTATAGATAAAAATATAAAGAGACCCCTCAACTACAGACTATTTCGAATCACTCCTCAATTCTTTTGTGATTGAGACTTTCAAAACTGCTAACTTTTTAAAATTAAGTAATTTTAGTTTAATAAAATTTTAAAAATTTATCAAATCTAATAGTAATTTGAATAAAATTTCATAACAAATTACAAATTTGCTGAAATAAAATAAATTAATAGAATAAGATAGGGGTAAAAAAAAAAAACAATGGGCGATGAAATAAGTAGTTGGAAAAGACGCATTTGGTCGTTTTTTACGACCAACAACGGGTTTTCGCTTTCGCTTTATTTTTCGAAAACGCCGTTCAAAGCTTCCCGTTCTCGTACGACTCCAGGGACTGTCTCTCTCTCTCTCTCTCTCTCTCTCTCTCTCNCTCGGAGATCGATCTCAAGGTTTGTGTAATTGTGTGCTCCCTCTTCATTATTTTCTTACTTTTCTTTGTTTTTTTTTTTTTTTTTTTGGGCTTTTCTCTTTTTGTGGGTAAGAATGTGTGGAAGCCCCTCGGCTATGCGTCGTTTTGAAATCGATCCCTAAATTTAAATTTTGAATCGTTTAAGTGGGCGGGGATGAGATGATTAATTTGACAAAATGTTTTGATATATTTTGCTAAAGTACCTAAATTTAAAGCAAATAAAAATTGAGATGATAGAGGTAAAAAAAAAAATCTCGGGGGTGATTTCAAAATCGCCTATATTTGCAGTTCTCCATTTTCACCTTTTCCTTTTTTCTTTTTCCAATTTGAAAATATTTTTCGTCTATCTATTTTCTTAAAAAGATAGTTTTCTTAAAAACATGTTTTCAGTTTTTTTTTTTAAATAGTNAATTAAATGCAGGAAAAAAAGATAAAATATTGAATTAGACATTGAAAAAACTTTGCAAATCCATCCTAGCAATGGACTTAGATTAAAGACGATGATTTTTTTTCTCTCTCCGAAAAACTTTTTTTTTTTTTAATGGCATTTTCGACGAACAAACACCCTCTTACTGAAATTGAGACATACTCTACTGGCTATTTTTCTTTTTTCTCCCAAATTTATCATCGTCTTTAATCTAAGTCCATTGCTAGGATGGATTTGCAAAGTTTTTTCAATGTCTAATTCAATATTTTATCTTTTTTTCCTGCATTTAATTATATTTTGTTTCATTTTATTTTGCCATCTACCAATTTCTTCTTGTGTATTACTTTTCTTCAAACAGTACCAAATTCCAACTATTCAACATCTTCTCCGCATTCATCTTGAAGCTCATCTTTGAATTAGATTTTGACTAAGATGACTCATTTTTAAGGCCTCCAAAGCCTCTCGTTTTCGTTCATATTTTCATTCATCCACTGCCAATTGTGGAATTGTATGTTGCAGTAATAATCAACTGTTACATCCCCTGTTTGCAGAGCTCCGAGTTGTGAAAGGGCTTGCAGCATATAATCTTAGAGAGTTTCGAGATGGCCTTCGGGGTGTCGGATGAGCTGCTGGGCACTTTCGTGCCGATTGCCGTCTACTGGATGTATTCAGGGATGTATGCGTTGCTGGACGGTCTGGAGGAGTATCGGTTGCATCCGAAGGGCGAAGAGAGTGTGAAGAACATTGTCTCCAAGACGACAGTTGTCAAGGGTGTTCTTGTTCAGCAGGCGTTTCAAATCGCCGTTTCCCTTCTTTTGTTCGCTGTAAGTTGATTGCTACTGATATATTTTTCGACTCCTCACTGCGAGAAGCTTAGGATACGGTTTTTTTTACTAATAACAATTGCGTGTTCGTGTTATGGTGCAGTTCCTTTGTATGAAAAGTCATAGATGTTCTTAGTATGGAAAATTTGGAGTTGTTTATGTTTTACAGTTCAGATTAATCAGTTTTAATGCGTAATCGTGTCGTGGATCATAAATTCTGGATTGCTGCATTACGCATTCAATCAGGGTGTTCTTAAGTATTACTTCTTGAAGTTAATTCGACGGCGACCTATGACCTCTCACGAGCAGTTCATGAACACAACCAAAAAGCTGCTTTTTTCCTGCTTTCCGAATTGCCTTTTTCTCTGCTATGCATCTTTCCTGTGTAGAGAGAGTCATCTATAATGCTGTTGTATCAGATCATGCATGTGAAACTAGGTTTGTTCAAAATTTGAATATATACGGTAATGTTCGAACTAATTCAATTCTTGTTTCGTCTAGTTCATCGGCGACGACACCGCGACCGTCCGGACTCAGCCTTCGTCGCTCGTCGTGGTGATACAGTTTGTTGTTGCAATGTTCGTGATGGACACGTGGCAGTACTTCATGCACAGATATATGCACATAAACAAATTCCTATACAAGCACATCCATTCGAAGCACCACACTCTCGTAGTGCCCTACGCCTTTGGAGCCCTTTACAATCACCCGCTCGAGGGGCTCATTTTAGATACAATCGGCGGTGCTCTTTCTTTCCTCATCTCCGGAATGACTCCTCGGACCGCCATCTTCTTCTTCTCGTTCGCTACAATCAAGACCGTGGATGATCACTGCGGGCTGTGGCTTCCCGGAAATGTTCTGCATGTTCTTTTCCAAAATAATAGCGCTTACCATGACATTCACCACCAACTCTATGGCAACAAGTACAACTTCTCGCAGCCGTTCTTCGTTATGTGGGACAAGATTCTTGGCACGCACATGCCGTATTCGCTCGAGAATAGAAAGGAAGGGGGGCTCGAGGCGCGGCCAATCAAGATGAAGGATTGACTGTGCCTATCTTCTTCCATTTCTTAACTACAGGTTATAGGAATGTCTTTTCTGAAGTTTCTGAAATTAGTATCAGAATAATGCAAGAATCAGTACTTATGTGACCTTGTACAAAAATTCAAAGTTCTGAATAATGAATGTATATCAGGAAACTATTCAGTTTGCTGTGTGTAAGATGTTCATGTCCCTAAATCTTGTAAGAATTTTGCGGTATTTATATGCTGTCGAGAATGTGAGGATCACCATGTCTATCTCCAAAATGGTTGCAAAAGAAACATATAATGTGCAACAAAGTACCGGCGCTTTATCGATCAGAGCTTATACTGATGTTATGCTTCATTTCAATTTTTCGCGCAGAAAGGTTATGAAGTGGCAAACTATCTTTTAAGAAAATTTGGACCAAATCTTTAGCCACATGAGAACTTGCAGAAATTTATTATTTTTCGTCCTTTTATAGAAATTTCACAAGGAAGATATTTCTCAAGTATATATATGTTCACCCGGTAATGTAATTATCTGGTAACAACTGGTGCCCTAGAAACATAGAAAGCTTGATATCGGTCTGTTGCTGTCGGATTATCTGTACTGATCATTAATTTCAAAATCTCGAGTTATTAGAAATACGCAATCAATTTATTTAAAGCGTACAAACACAGCGCCCACAAGTTTCGATTGTGATTCGATCCAACTAATTTTACGTCAGTTCGAACATGACTCGGCCCAATCCAGCCTCCCGAACATGACTCGGCCCAATCCAGCCTCCCGTCATTTCGAACGTGACTCCATCCAATTTGACCTCTTGGCAACATATTGCAAGGCTCTCGTAGCCGTAATTTTCTAGAACAATGCATTGGGGAATTTATTATATTTTGAGAAGAATGAGTTAAGCTAATTACCTGCATAAGAAGTTGTGAGAGCCAGGCGTGAACATGTTTATTCAACGCGACTCGACTGAGTTGCAAAGGTCATTGAATTTAACCGCTGTGGTTGTGAGTAGGGATGTAAAATGGGTTGGGCGGCCCAGCATGATTACCGGCCGGACCAAGACACGGAACGAGTGCCGACTTCGTTTACTTCATTTAGAAATAAATTTAGCTGAAAATATGAATCAATTAGCATTCGAACTTGGCATGGACGAAGCTATGTGGAGGCCCAAGGTGGCCATGGCCCCCCTCAACATTTCAACATTTGCTTAACGGTCCTTCAATTTTTTTTTTTTTTTTTTGGTGTACCATTGACAGATTTGGCCCCCCCTAGATTTTCAATATTTACTTAATAGTATGGTGCCAACATAACTCTCTCTCTTTCTTCTAATCGATATACTCTTTTTATGGATGAAAATATATTAAAATCTATTCTTTTGTAATATATTTCTCTACTCTAAAAATTTTATTTAATAATTTTTTTAAAGCTTTTATTTATCTTAGATGAGCTCTTTTATTTGACTAAATCAAGAATTGCACTAAGTTTAATAGCTATGTTAATTTTATTTACTAAAAAGCTAAAAAATTACTATTAGATTTAGTAAAATTTTTAAGTTATTTTAATGTAATGATATAAATAAAATAATTAGAAGTTAAACATCTGAAAATAAAAAAAAAAAAATAAAGTTCATACTTTTTCATTATTTATTTAATTAATAATTTTTTAATAAAATTTTTTTAATTAGGAAAAATTTTGTTTATTATTTATTACTAAAATTTTTATTTAAATATATTTTGGCCCCCCTCAAAATTGAATCCTAGCTTCGTCCCTGGAACTTGGGATCTCGGGTATCAACCGCCAAGCCCTTTGCTTTAGGGATGGTCGGTTATTGCTAGCCGCAGTTTTTGCTAGCGGCAGAATGTAGGGCTCAACTGTGTTGAACTTAGTAGAAATTAGATAAAGTCGTAAATCTTTGACTTGGTATAATCTCCGTTTAGTATGTGATCAGGTCATTGTATGCGTGGGCCGTGGGGTCATGCAAGAGCTATTGGAACAAATATTAAGCAAACCAATTAATGCATGGCAAGTGCTAATTACCTTAATTATTAGTTCCAAACTTTGGTTGCATTTTTTAGAAATTAATAAGAGAACTGTACCTGCAATCTGCTACATTAATATATAACTATGTGCCTCAATCATTTTTTTTTTCTAACTTGGCCAGAAATATGAAGCAACTGGTTAGACTTCGAACGTGAAACTTTGAATACCAACTATCAAATTCTTCATCAATTTCGTTAGATAAGATCGGTAATAAAAACTCCATATCAAAACAATGATTCCATTCAAAAAAATCAATACGAAAAAAATAGAAGATATCAAAGATACGAAGGTTTTATCTAAAAGGAGTAGTACACACAAAAAAAAAAAAAGAAAAAAGAAGATCATGGAATGTAACATATTATTTTATTTATAACAGGCCTGCGAAAGGCTTCAAAAGTTACGTGAAAAAGATTGTTTGATTGGCCGTAGATGCATGTGCTCCTTACATTTGGGATCAAGCCAAAGGACTACGATCAGTTTCTGATATAACTATGACAACATGCAGTTTTATCAACATATTATAGCTTACAATCGACAGATAGATTTATTGAATTTGATTATCACTTATTGATCTGTATCACTGCTAGCGTTTCGAAATTGGTCTCGCCTCCAAACCCCCATCTGGCCTCTTTTCAAGCGTGTAGGGCATGTGAGTCCTGAATATCTTATCCCAGGTAATGAAGAACGGCTGCGAGAAATTATACTTAGTACCGAATAACTGGTGGTGGATATCGTGGTACGCGGTGTTGTTCCAGAAGAACATGTGAAAGATGTTCCCAGGAAGCCACAGCCCGCAGTGGTCGTCAATGCCTTTGATGGTGGAGAAGGAGAAGAAGAAGATGGACGTTCTTGCGGACATCCCCGAGAGGAGGTAAGCCAAGGCTCCGCCGAGGGTGTCCAGTATGAGGCCTTCGAGAGGGTGGTTGTATTGGCTACCGAAGGCGTAGGGCACAATGAGGCGGTGGTGCCAAGAGTGGATATGGCGGTACAAGAACTTGTTCACGTGCATGTATCTGTGCCAGAAGTACTGCCAGGTGTCAATCACGAACATACCGACGAAGAACTGCCGCACAATGACGAGCGGTGGAGTGTGTACATTTGGGCTCGTCGTGTTATCGTCCGATCTGCTTATCTGCACATATATATATAGAATTTAGTTATACTTCGTCTTAACACTTGAAATTGTCAATATTACTTAAATTCCACGAAGCAGAAGCTTCCAAATCGCTGCAAATACGTAAAAAGAAGTATTATTGCTCATTCACACATTTCTACGTAAACAGCATTTCCCAAGAATCTCCAGCTCTGCTATTTTATAAGGCTCCCTTTGGCATGAAGGATATTTCGGAAGATGAGGGGATATCTCCTAATTTGTAGCCAAACGTCAATGGGATTAGGGGGAATGGGTTGTTCTTATTAAAGCAAATTATTCTAGGTTGTTCTGGAACAATCCGTTAAAAATTATTTCTAAGATATCGTTTGGTTCGAGGATAAGCAAAAAGTGACTATTCCAGATATATGTATAAATTGAGGTATAAGCGGGGATTAGATTAATTTTGCGTTTGGATGAAAATTGGATTATTCCTGTGAATAAAAAAAATAGCGTTTGGTTAGGTAAGATATAATAAGAAAGATAGTGGGTTTTATAAATAAAAATTAATCATATTATCTTCTTATTATATTTGAATTTAAATTTTTAAATATATATTTTTAAATTTAAAATTTAATTTTGAAATTTCAAAATTTGAAATTTAAAATCTCAAATTTTAAATTCAAAATTTTAAATTTTAAATTTCAAACTTTAAATTTAAGATCAAATTCATTTATAAAAATATAAAATATATCAAATTTTAAATTACAAAATTAAAATCAAAATTTAAATTTAAATAAAATTAAAATATATAACTTTAATTTTAAATTTATAATATTAAATTTTAAAATTTAAATTTTTTAATTTTTAAATTTTAAATAAGAATAGGGGTGGGAACAATTAATAAAAATAATTTTATATAAAAATTTATAAATTTTTTTAAAATTCTCCTTTAAACTTAAATTTAATAAAAAGAATTTATTATAATATTAAATATAATTTACTATAAATTTATTATAAATTTAATATAAATAATAATTTATAATTATACAAATTAATAATTTTATAATAAAATAATGTATTATAATAATAAATTTTAAAAATTTAATTTTTAAATTTTTAAAAATAAGATTAGGGTGGGAACAATTAATAAAAACTTTTATTATAATAAATTTATAATTTTTTTAAAATTCTACTTAAACTTAAATTAATAAAAAGAATTTATTATAATATTTAAATATAAATAATATGTATTATAGTACAATTAATAATTTATAATAAAAATAATGTATTATAATATTATAACATATTATAATTATATAATTTAGTTTTAATTTACAATTTATAATTTTTAATTAAGTATTGAAATTAAGATCGAAATCATGCTATTCCACCAAAATGGTGAAATAGCAAATTCTCTTCTATTCCGCGGATAACCGGGAATAGCAAGGTTTCGCATCGGGATATAAATATTCCGGCCAAATTCACCCCGTTTGCGAATAAACGCGGGGATTCGTTATCGCCGCTTATTCCCCCAACCAATTTTATTTTTTTTTATTTTATTCAGATAAATAGATATGATAAATAAATATATTAATATAAATAGTATCTTTATGATAATATAGTTATACTTAAATTTTATTATATAATATAACTTAATTAAATTCGATATATTATTTATTTTATTAAGTTTTATCATTTATATATTAATATTTAATTATTTTATTTTATATTAAGTATTGTATATATAATCATTTTTTCATATATTATATATATTTTTTTAATTTGTATTGAAATTTAAGCTAATTATTAATTTATAAGGATATTATTAGTCTTATACTTTATTCATTGCATATATTATGAATAAACTATATAAAATAAATTATTATATTAAATAAATTATTACATATAATAAAATAAAATATGCTATCTTAAATTAGATTGTTACATAAAATATTATATTATAACTTACGAAATAATTTTATAAATAATTTTATATAAAATATACTATTATAAATTAATTATTTTATTTCTAAAAATATATTTAGACATTGTTCTGAACTTTTTATCCAAACGCTACTGAAATTATTCTCTAGAATATCCAGAATGCATCCAAACACAAATTTACAATTGTTCAATCTTGTATTGGAATATCCCCTATTTTCGAAAACAACAAAAGTTGTTCTCCAAAATTAGTTCTCCAACCAAACGCAGCTTAAATGTCGACATATCATTGCATAATCAACAAAACAGACTGACCGTCCCTAACGCAAGTGGCAAAAGGGCTTGGTGGCCGGTTGGTATCCGAGACCTAAGTTCGAATCCTAGTTGATTCACATTTCTAGCTAAGTTTATTTCTAAATGAAATAAACGAAGCGAGACGAAGCGGGTAGCATGCTACCTTTCTCTCTCAAAAAAAAAAAAAAGACTGATACTCGATTCTCAAAACATTTTTTCCAAGTTTATTTACATATTTCAAGCAGTAGGAAGCCACTTCATGGAGGTGTCATCAGAATAAACAACAAAAAAATTAAAGAAATAGAAAATCAAGTGAACACATTAAGAATCACAAAAACTAGTACCTCGCGTGCTGCATCCATGCTCAATCTGCGTAGATCAGCATCAGTGCCAGTCACTGTTGACCCCCCTCGTGCAGCAGCTGACTTCTTTTTAGCAGTCGAATTCGAAATAGGTGCTTTAGGAGTAACACGGACATAGCTAAATCCTAGTCCACGACCGGTTGGATCACCAACACCTGTAATTTCCAACCGTTCTATATTTTCCCGGTCCTGCAGATTGTATGCAAATAAGTGAATACATGCATGCATACAATCCATAATAATTAAAAAGGATGTTCCGATGCATGAGGCTCCAGCCAATGCCGGTAGGACAGCAGGTGTGCAACCTCACCCGCTATTTAGAGACTAAGAAAATGTAACTTGAACCGGTGCCATCAGTTAATGCTTTCATCCTACCACTACCCAAAGCGGCATCCTCAAAATAAATAAACATTCCGGTTCTATTAAAAAGTAAATTGGAGAGTTTAGATAAATTAAGCTTATACCGTTGGGAGGTAATTAAACCCATAACCTTTTTTTTACATTTTTTTCAATTATCAGAAATTATGAATAATTGATACAGAATTACCCTTTCACTGAAAATTAGGGCACATTCAGAATCACCGCCTCCTTCTAATTTTCCATTTTCACTACCAAAATCACAGGTTTGAACCAGGCACCATCCTGTTATGGTGAAATTTTCCAAAGGAAGAAGATTAATACAGGCGAGGCACCATCCCAATTATTAGTATGATAAAAGTATTAGCTGGCTTTGAATTTCTCAACCAATCAGTTTTATGGTTTGAAGGGCAGCCTCGCAGACAGTTGGTAATTGTTTGATTTCAATCAGCCATCGACTGAAGATTTGGTTTACAGATGATTAAAAGAAGATCCACTGTGTGTATTTTAAACGTCCAAAGAATTTTTTCTTATCGCTTTCTTTATATGTGATGACCATCTTATTGCCGGGGAAAATAACGAAGATGATTGTCGGCCACTCGCAACGTGGCTGCCTCTTAATGTTTGAAATGAAGGGTACATGGGTGACAGCGAAAGTAGTGTGCTCGGATTAAGATCGCTACGAGGTATCGTTCAATTGAGAAACCTCTTAGGTCTGTCTTCAAGGACTTACCTTAAGAAAAGTTAGAAAGCGATTTCAGATGCCAAAACTTGCAAAACAATCATTGACACTCCTATTGGCTAAAAGGTGAGAGTTTGAACGCTAACCAGTGCCCTAAAACTTCTAGAGAAAGAGCATCAAGAGAAATCGGATTCCATATGCTAATCGGTCGTAGCCTTGATGTAGTCATGATGTTACTCAACCTGTAAAAAAATTAAAAAAAAAAAAAAAAAAAAAAAAAAAAAAAAAAAAAAAAAAAGAAAAAAAAAAAAAAAAAAAAAAAAAAAAGATATATATCGCTATTCCGGTGGGCTTGGTTAGCCGTTTTCAGTCCAATCTGGGATTGGACCACTCGAAGGCAGATGGCGCAGGAAGAAAATAATTCCTGGAACACATAATCTACGGGTCGCGTGGTTGTAGATTTCTAACTAAGCCTGTTGTTAGAGAATTATTTTGGGGCATCATGTTAAAGCTCTTTGACCCGTAATTTGATTGTGAGACATCGAGTTATTTGTAGTTTCTTGTAATTTAATTACCAAAATTATTTTTGCAAAGATATTTTGTAAAATTATAACACGTGCATTCGTTATATACTGATTGATATTAGTCCACTGCTGATTGGCCCTCTCACACGGGCATTCATCTTTCGGCGATATTGAGAGCGAAGCGAAAATTGAGGGACATAATGAAAGCCGCTTGGTTGACACCGAAAGATGAGGTCATTTTAATGATCCGCATACGAATAAGTCCCCACGATTCTATGGCCCTGTATAAAGAAGCCGGATGGAGTTCACCGTTTGCGCTTGAGATAGGACAATAGGAGAACTCAGCTAGACACTCTCGAGTGACGAGCTAAAGATCCGTATGACATTGAAGAAAGAGCTATACAGCTTATTGGAGTTCTCGTCATAGTCCATGTATTTTTGCATACTAACATGTCGGCGAGCAAATAAAGAAGATGATGTAATGATCTCTGCTTCCTCATCGTGTTCTTGCATTTGATCGTCCTATTATGTTAGAGCCCTAGTTACTTATGACTAGTCATTAAAGAAAAGAAATGAGTTGCTACTTTGCATGTTCCTAGGGCTATGAGTTAGCGCTTTACGGGTCGTCTGGGAAAGCAGTCAATTCTTCACTCAGTGGCATAGGGCTCAAGGAGACAGTGAATTACATTAAGACACTTGACTCATTGTCGACAGATTGATCGCTTCAAGTTATACGAAAACAACATATTTAGTGTCATAATGTGGCACGACGAGGTTAGCATGGTCTTCGAGGAATTAGAAGCTGAACCTCGATGTAATTCAATGTCTACGGGCATCACGTAGTCTAATACTTTTTCTTTTTTGAGTCTGATGTCTTATAATGCTGCCGGCAGTGGTTTCTAGTTAGAGCCGCCAAAATACAGTTGACTCGTCGCGTCGCACTGTTCATTTTGCCCTGTAGGAAAGAAATTAATAGTGTTGATGTGAGGAGTGTTACGATGGCATCGATCCCAGGGGTCATGTGCGATGGATGATTTCGGCATCAGTAAATCGAATCGGGTACGCCCATAAGCGGGTTCGATCCGATCGGATATTATGTTATCTAATTTGGATAGGATTAATCCGCTTCAATTGGAAAAGCTATTAGAGATAAATTCATAATCATATAGGATAACAAATAAAACCGATTTGGCCATTCTCTAACGCTATTAGAATTTTGGAATTCCTTATAAGTAGACGGCGAATCCCACATTAACGGAAGATATGGAAAGAGAACCGGAAAAAGGAGAGAATAAAAAAATAATAGAGTAAGAAACCGAACATCCCATTGACGACTATTATTCTAAGAGGAACTTGAACGGTGATTGGTGACGCGCCTCGTTTGTAGTTCGAGCCATCCGCGATTCGGAAGCGGAGAAATCCTAAAAACAAGGACGATCAAAGGACATGTTGAATCAACCTCAGACGATCGAGGTCCTATAACGGAATCGCTTCCGCAAGGTACGAACGAACACTACTCCGCGCATTCAACCGTCCGTCTCTATCTTCCTAAACCAC